>NW_016157821.1:70003-123413 GCF_001687245.7 Rhagoletis zephyria | reverse complement strand
CCAAAATTTTTCAAAAAAATCTGATTAAAAAGTTTGAAATTTTTGGGGGATTTTGTTAAAATTTGTTGAATTTTTATAATTTTTGTACAAACTTTGAAATATGGATTTATATAGACTTTTATACAAAAACATTAAACATCGAATAAACAAAGTAATATAGCCAAAACTGGTCAAAGTAAAAAGTTTATATTATTTCTTCCACCACTGTATTTTGTATATTAGAAGATATGCACATGTGTATGTGTATCGCCCATTTCTTTCTTTCTTGGGACTACACGAACTGATTTTTTTTTGGAATAAGCCATCTTAAAGAAACTACACAAAAGTATAGCCCCCAATGCAATCAAAATTCGGCCATATTTTCCCACTGATATCACTATAATATCAATTGTTCCATGGGTAAATTGTTATGGCTGGGAAATATTCATCCGTTTTTATTAGTAGTTTAGAAATTGCGAAATGTAAAATCGTACCTTGCTAAAATATCTACAATTTGGATCAATATTTGACTAATTCAGGTATAATTGGCAAGATTTCAGTGGAAGATGACGTTAAGATGGGCAACGACTATCATATCTCGGGCTATCACTGAATTCGAGTACCCAGAACGTAGCACATACATTCGAAGCAATTCGGATTCAGTGATCACATTTTTGTACATTTCAAGAAAATCGGACTAATATATCAAAAAAAAAAAAAACGATTTCTAAGTTCTTTGTAACTATTACAAAGGGCAACACTAACTTTAGTGCATCAATGTTAAAGCTATTTTTGGTGTTAAAATGTTAAAGCTTTTTTGTGCTGATTAGAATCCGGAGGTGTAAAGTTTTCACTAGCGTTTTTGGCAATGTTTAAGAAGCTGTAAAGAAAGAAACAAAAGGTGATAGAAACTTTCACTTTGGTTTAAATTAAACTGGAATTTTCGACTGCAATCCCTGAAAATACCACCCCTGCACCTTGATGTGATGGCCACTTCTTTATTGAACAGCGAAAAATGATTTTGGTGAAGTTTGAGTACCTACAACTAAGCTAATTTATTCAAAATTGGTGCTTGCAATAACTTTTTACCAAGAAATACCTTTATGATAAAATTTTGGAAAATGGGCGTGGCCCCGCCCACTTATTATAACATATATGTATCTCGGTAACCGTTATACCAATTAGTACCAAACTCGGTATTGGTTATTGTTCTTGCCGCATAAAAGCAAAGAGTTGAAAATTATTGAAATCGGACTAAAATTACAGTCACATTTCATACAACGGTTAATTTCAGAAATGCATTTCGATATTTCGAAATTTAAGGACGCTAATTTACTCAAAATTGATACTAACCTATGACTATATAACTTTATCTCATTATTTCTAACTGAACGTTCTGTCGAAGATGTTTACCATATAGCGATAGTTTTCGGAAAGGTGAAAAACATATATTTAATACTTGCGCCTGGTATTTAATGTTCGGCTCCGCCCGAACTTAAGACTTTCTCACTTCTTTTTTATAAAAATTTCAAAAAATGGTAAATTTTAATGGAATGTATACAAGGTGTTCTGACCCCCACCGAAATGTAGGATTTTAAAGCACTAAAAACTTGAAAAAAGGCAAAATGAGCTTTGAAAAAGGTAAAAAAGGCATTTTTTTAGTTTTGTTATGTACTTCCTTTATTTAGAATGTGCATGTCCAATTGAAGATATTAAAAAAGTAATGCAAAAAAAATATTTTTTTAAAAATAAGCTTTTATTTAACATGTTTAATCAAAGGAATAAAATAAAGTAGTGAAACAAAAGAATTTTTAGCAAGAAAATTTTGTCAAAACTGCACTAAAATTAATAAAATAAAATAAGTTAAGGTCTCGTTAAAGTTACTAAAAGCCATTTAGTGAAAGGAGTTATTCAAACTCTAATGAAAATTACTAACAATTTGTACTAATTTACTTCGTTTTTAAAAAAGCTTGTCGCGTGAATAGCAAACGGGCATTTAAATATCTGCATACATACATATATATACATACATACGTAACCAATTATGCATTCGCCGACAAGCTTTTTTAAAAACGAAGTAAATTAGTACAAATTGTTAGTAATTTTCATTCGAGTTTGAATAACTCCTTTCACTAAATGGCTTTTAGTAACTTTAACGAGACCTTAACTTATTTTATTTTATTAATTTTAGTGCAGTTTTGACAAAATTTTCTTGCTAAAAAATCTTTTGTTTCACTACTTTATTTTATTCCTTTGATTAAACATGTTAAATAAAAGCTTATAAAAATACATACAGTGGTGAAAAAATTATAGCCGAACCACTTTTTTCCAGGTTTTAAAGTATTATTTTCGTTGCTATTAAATTTCGGTTATTTTTTTTTTTATAAAAATATAGTTAATTCTTTAATAAAACCCGTGTAAATCAAGGTTCCAAATTTGTGCAGTATTAAGAAAAAATCAAAAAACTTTCGTACAAATATCGAGCTATTTAAAAATTCTAAAAAATCAATCCTAATTTTTAGCCATTTGAAACTTGTACTTTATTCTACTAGAATTCAATGGGCTACAAAACTACACACCCATAATCTAATTAAAAAACTCCTAATTTTTACGAAAATTTGTTGACTTTTTTATTAATTGTATGAATTTCTAAGACAGAGACACTTGATTGGTACATTTGTACAGATTTCTTCATTTTTATATTGCTCTATTGGTACAAAATAAAAAAATGGGAAATTTTTTTTGTGGTCAAAATATTGGTACAATTGTTCTATTGAAAAATTTCAACGAATTAATTTTCGTGATTGGGATAACGAAAAATATTTGGGTATTCACACTAGAGCTGGAGAAACATCGATGCATCGATGTTTTTATATAAGCTACTAACATCAATTTTTTTTCTCAACATCGATGTTTTTGCGAGTGGCAAACCTATATTTATTTGGCGCGTAAAAATGTAAAAGGTAAAAAACTTTCGTTTTTTCCGGCGGGATTACTAAACCTAGTATATTTTAAGACTTGTACCAAAATATTTCGGAGAAATATTAAGATTTACGTGAGCTGGACCGGTTTGAAAATACCTCTAAAAATAATGTTTTTTTATGAATAAAAATAGTTTCTTAAAGGATTTTTTAGAAAAAATCCCCTCAAATGGCAAAACAGTTTAAGCTTAAAAAATCTACATAAAAATCTATATAAAAATAATAAGATTTTTGATGCTATTTTTTAACCTTTTTCAGAGATTTTTGTAAGAAAAACTTGAATAACTGCTGCAAAACTTTACCGATATAGACTTGTGATGTATAAGTGGAAAGGTATTTTCTCACCCTTTTTATTTATTTGCAAAAAAACTCATTCACGACCCAATTTTTTCCTTATCAAATACCATTACTACTTAAATCAACATGGAATGACACTCGTTTATTTGACCTTCCTCTTTCATATTTTGAATGAGCTTATTCGCAAAGAAATTAAAAGCGTGAGAAAATACCTTACTAATGATACCTCATAAGTCAGTAAGTGATGCAGTCTACTATACATAAGTTGACTATGATTAATTTAAATTAAAAATTTAAAATTTTCAGGCAATAGCCTCATGGGATTATCTATTATATGTTTTGTTGTTTGTGTGAAATATTTTATTTTTATCGGTATTTTTATTTTAATCAAAATATGTTTAAATAAAAGTAAAAAAAAAATTCCAGATTTCAGTGATTTGTCCTAATTACATTGCTTTCAAATTACGGGACTCTTAAATTAACTCGGGAATGTTTTTACCCTTCACTTATTTCTTGCTAAATATGTCAAATTTTTCTTTTAACTGATATCCATACATACACATTTACACATATCATTTACCTTATTCCCTTAATTTACGTCAATTTGATTTTTTAAACATGTGGCAACCCTTCTACTTGTCGTTTAGAAGTAAAGCAGTTTGAAAACTATTTCAATTGATACCTATATTGTAATATCTAATTAATTTAACTTATCAAATAATTTTAATAAAATTTGTAACAGGTGGCAACCCGTTTCAAAAAAATAAAACTATTTCACATCTACAGGCCAAGCCCTGTCATTGGACATCTCACTTTTGAAAATAGAACAAACTATATGTACATACCTATGTATGTAAATGCCACAAGAACCCAAATTTTCAACTCCAAACTGCATTTAAATCCGACCATAAATTTATTTTTGCCCACATTTTATATGGAAGGGAAGCACTGTGGAGCGGGCCTAATTAACGAGGAACGTTATTTGTTTCATACTTCAATTACATATCGACTGCCGAGTGGAAGATCGACCTATCTCGGCAGCCAGTTCGAAAATGCCCTATCTCAGAAAACTTTTTAAGACCGGCCTATTTCAGAATTTGGTTGAAGGACGCCATATTTCAGAATTTGGTTGAAGGACGCCCTATTTCAGAATTTGATTGAAAAACGATCTATCTCAGAAAATTTTTAAGAACGTCCTATCTCAGAATTTGGTTCAAAAACGCCTTATCTCAACTTAAAATATATTTAAAATATGCATTATACATATAATGCGATAGTAAATTTTAAACACAAATATCAATATATTCGCGAAACCATAGGCCAAATATAGGAAAATTGCGTTGTTAGTTTTTCAATCTGACATCGGTAATTCAAAAATGATTTAAAAAATTCAGAGAAATGTGCTTAGAGAAGAAGTATGGGTATAAAATTAAAAAGGAAATCCTGTAGAAACAGAATCAAGTTTTTGGTGCAGAAGGACAGGTAAGTATTGAAAAAGTCCTTTTAAAATTTTATCCTTGAAATTTCGCAATATTTGTTTTTGAAAAATTATATGTTAAGGACTTATATAAACTCGATAACGTCCTGGAATTTCATCCTTCTAACTTTATCAGCTTAAAAAATTATCTATTCGTCCTTGTGAATCCAAAAAATTTTAATTTTTTTAAATTCTAAAGAAATTTCCTCTTGCATTGACCCATATTTTTATTCTACATTGCATTGAATTTTTTAAATAGTTTTTGGAATTAATCATATCTTTGAAATTACAAAGTCCTTTAAAATAAATCCAGACGTCAGACAGAAATAATAAAAACTCCACTTAAAATAAAAAAATAGGTTTCAAACCCATTTATTTATTGTTTATTTTATGTTAGGAGAGCTTCTCAAACAATATAGAATCAATTTTTTAGATTTAACCCTTTCGACCCGGATGGTACATATGTGTACCACTTAAAGTTTAAACATCTTTTCTGGAGGAAGCTCTGAAGAATTTGTACGAAGTGGAGTCTCTTACTCCAGCGATAACGAAGATTCAGCAGACGATAGAAGCTCTAAATAATTTGTACCAGCTGGTGTCTCTAGTTCAAGCGATAACAAAGATTTAGCACATGACACAGTGAATGAGGTGAATAAGGCTGCCGAGGGAGCACTTGTCTGTAATGAACCAGCTAGCAATGACTTTATTTCCAAACCTGTCGCGTCTAATATCAATGCAATTTCGAGCTCTGCTGTCGAGGATTTCGTACCTAAACAACTTTTTAGAATCCTCATAACCTGGTCTATTATTGACTATTTCCACGATCACTTTATATATGTATATAGCACAATATACAAATGAGCGTATTAAAATTTACGACAGCGAACCTAAAGCCAAGAAAATAAAAATAAGTGAATCCAATGCTGGTGAAATAAAAACAATTGCTGGATGTACGTTTGTTATATGCACAATCGACTTCCCTCTCTAAAGGATTATAAGTCCCTTGGTATGCAGTCATTGAAGGAAGCAATTGAGACATTGATTCTGGAAGGCTTACAAACCACAGCCGTTCGTCGATCAATGAAACCAGGCCGCGCGCCACAAACCATCAATCGCCAGGCAATACATATTCCAGTTGAAGGAAGTACCCGACGTCGTTGCACCAGCTGCAGCGCAAAAAAAACAAACCCGACACGCACTGAGACAATCTGTAAGGAGTGCCAGTCCCGCTTTGCAAAATGTGCTTTGCTCCATATCACAGGTAAATTTTATGTGAAACACATTTTTAATTATAACTGACCCCTTCTTCAATTATATTTACAAAAATTAATAAAATATGAAGTACTATTTGTTATATTTATATCACAGTGCCTGTTATTTCTAACTGGTATAGTTTGTTTTACTGGGCGATTGGTACTCATTTGTACCACATAACATCCCGGATGGTACAATGGTGTACCACCACCCCCCGAGCTAACCTTTCACTGTTTCTCAGATTTTAATTCAGCGATAATTTATATATTACTTAAATAACCGATTCCAATCAAAAATTTTATTTTAGCATTGCTATTCGAAAGCCGGGTCGAAAGGGTTAAGACGTTGAAAAGTATTGAATATCTAAATCACGGGACTAATCCCGGGATCTCGGGATTGTGATAACGACATCCCGAAAGTCCCGGGATCGGAAAACGCTCAAAAATTAGAATCCCTAGTGTACATGGACAGACGGACGGACGGACAGACATGTCTTAATCGATATCTCTTTTAGTTCTGAGCATTTATGTCTATATCTATCTCAAATCTTTTTAGCTGTTACAAACAACCGTTATGCGAACAAAGTTATAATACCCTTTTACACAAGAGCGCTCGGGTATAAAAAAGAAATATAGCCAATACTAGTCAAGAATAGGAGTTTCTATTATTGACATCAGTGCAAATTACAAATCCTGAAAATGCCGGGATTAATTTTCAAGAATCCCGGGATTTTTGGGACCTAAAAAAGGCCGGAATCCCGGGATTAACATTCCTAGTTAGACGAGAGGCACAGTCGCTGACTGGAGGCAAAGTACATAATATGTACAAAACACGAAATGCAACGAACCGTAAAATAATTTGTGAACACATACATACGTGTGATTGTTTAAGTACAGTACGTGTATAACATGCATGTGCACATACAAAATTATATTTATTTTTAACACTTTCCTGTCATTTTCTCAAACAAAATCACTTCTGAGACAACAAACCGGGCGATCACTTGTAGTTTTATTCCAAGGTTGAAAAAACACACTGAGCGCAGCGCAGCGAATGCCAATTGGCGGAATAAAATGCACTGAAGGTATTCGTTTGCGGATTGAAAGTAAAAAGTTGGAACAAACTATAATCGACACAAAAATAACAAAAAACTGCAAGCTTATTAGTCGTGTGACCCTATACATATGTATGTTTTCCCAATAACCAACCCTGCAAACCATTTTTTCAGAGTATTCTAAATTGTAGGGAAATTTTAAAGAATACGTAGATTCCATCCGATTCTTCTACAAAATTTCGGAAGAAAATCGGTAATGAAATGAAAATAATGCTGCTATGTGAAGAACTTCTTGCAGAGTTTTTTCCGAATTTTCTTTATTTTTCGTACAGAAATTTCTTTACGAGTTCGTGCCAACCACTTCATATAATTTCCTTTGAGGATTCGTAAGAAACTCGTTACCGAAATGAGATACTCCTAAAGATTTCATAAAGATTTCGGGAACTTTGGTTTGCAGGGAAGGTATCCGAATTTGTCGGAAATCAGACTTTTCTGAACAAAGTCGAAAGTCTTTCGATATAACTTAACGAATTCGTCACGATTTTTCACCGAATTTTTCGGATATCAGACTTTTCTGAACAAAGTCGAAAGTCTTTCGCTCTGGCTTAACGAATTCGTGACAGTTTCGTAACGATCCTACCTTACGAAATCGTTAAGTTATTTCTTTACGAAGTCGTGTCAACTTTCTCATATGAAATTATTGACGATTTCGTAAAGAAATCGGTTCCGATTTCGGAAAAATCTTTAGACGCGACGTAACGATTTCGGTAAGAAATCGAAACAAATTGTTTGGTGGGTTTAGATTTGTCAGTTGTACGTATGTATGTACATACTTATATCCGTTCGTACTTGAAGAGTGTATATGGGGCGTTCCATACCAAAATGGACGGGGTTCACACTTGATGTGTTTGATTCGTTTAAAATTTTTAGGGTTAATGGATAAACATAAATAATAAATAAATATGAAATTTGAGCTTGATTAATACATTTTTAAAAACTTTACAGCACAAAACAAAACAAACCGATTTAATAGTTTACAAAATATCTCGAGAACGGGGCGAGGAAAAAATTTGGAAAAAATCACACATGCATACATCAAAGTTCTCTATGAAAAGAACTATTTTTAAACTTTTTTCTCTTGAAAAATTTTTCACATAGATACAAATTTCTTGATAAAACAAAATAGTTTTTGAAAATATGCCATCTCGAAAAAAAATTTAAAAAAATCACAATGGTAGCTCTGAGTATTGCGCAATATATAAGTATAGTATTATGGGGTGCACTCTACAATAATTTGAGTTATGATTTTTTTTTAACCGAAGCTGAGTAAAATGAGTACATTACAAATTTAAAATTTTTTTAGAATTTTTTTGAGCATGCAGTTTTGTAGCTTATTAAATTTTAGTATAATAAAAGTTCAAGTTTAAGCGATTGCAAAACTGGCTTTAATTTTTTTTTTTAATTTTCTTTGAAAACGGTTTTACGCATTTTCTTCCATAAGAAAAAAGTACACAAAGCCGTCAGCATAAAAAATATTAAAAACCAACGCAATTTTGCAGTAGCTTAAATTTGTAATGTACTAATTTTACTCAACTTCGGTTAGAAAAAAATTCATAGTCGAAATTATTGTAGAGTGCACCCCATAATACTATACTTAAATATTGCACAATACTCAGAGCTACCATTGTGATTTTTTTTTAAATTTTTTTTTTTTGAAATGACGTATTTTCAAAAACTAATTTTTTTTATCAAAAAATTTGAAATTTTTTTTTAGATATTTTTGTTTTATAGAGAATTTTGATGTGTGTATGTGTAATTTTTTTTCAAATTTTTTCCTCGCCCTCGCTATTAAATTGATTTGTTTTTGTTTTTGTGCTGTAAAGTTTTTAAAAATGTATTAATCAAGCTCAAATTTCATATTTATTTATTACTTATGTTTATCCATCAACCCCAAAAATTAAAAAAAAATCAAACACATGAAATGTGAACCCCGTCCATTTTGGTATGGAACGCCCCATATACAAAATTGCAGTTCAAAATGGCTCAATCGTGAGGGTGTAATAAATCGGACTTACCAGAAACAGATACATTAGCATTATTAGATGCATGCATATTAGAGTGGTTCAAAAAACACTATTTTTGGAAATTCATAAACGCTACATCAAAATATTGTTATTTGTGATAAAAAAAACACGCATTTTTTTATTTTGAAAAAAAAGTTTTCTCGGAGGTCGCGCTGGTAAATTTTTTATAAAAACGGTGATTTTCTCATTTTTTTTTTTACTTTCGTGACTAAAGTGCAGCCAAAAATGTTGTTTTCACAGGTAATTACTCAGGTATTACTGATGAATATTCCCTTAATTACATACCTGTCTTGGACAGTTAGAATGGGCCTAGTGCCCGAGAATATGCTTTCGAAAAGAGACTGCTAAAATTCATGGGTTAAAACGCGTATGATGTCAGTTTTTAATGCAAATTGACGGATCCAATATGGCGATCAATTTCTTAAAAAAATTACTAAAATTAAAAAGTCGATACTGAACGTTATAAGCATTGTCATGGGTAAAACTCGTTACCAGGGTGTTTCTGAGATCGCTGATTACGAATCTGAAGTTAATTTTAAAAATTCGAAATGGCGTTTATGAATTAAAAAAAAATATATAAATAAAAAATTTAACCACTCTAATGCACATTTGTATTTAGAAATGTGCTTGCACCTAGTAAGGGTGCGCAAGTGTATCAATACAGCGCTCACTCGTAAACGATTTACTATACAAAATGAAGGTATATGAGTATATTGTATTTCAATTACATACTGCGTTTTCCAACAATTAGCGCCCACAACTAATTACATACATATATAAAATTATTTTATATATAGGTGAATGTTTAACGTTGTATCGCTTGCCATTCACAAATGTATGAATGCGTATGAACATATATGCGTGCATCAACATATGTAGGTGCATTTAGAATTTCATCACAACTGCTCTAAAATATTTATTAATATACAAATCAGGGTTGTTGCGAATAATTGTTTTCGCTTAATTTTAACATACGAATGTTGTGCAAGTGCACTGATAAAAGGTTTACCTGGGCACCACCTACTGCTCGAGAACAACCACATTTATTTTGCTTTTGTGATAATTGTCAAAAATAGCACGCAGCGAAACAAAGATAAAACAGAATGTGAAAAAGTTGACATCCAAGTTAAGAAATAGAACAAGAATCAATTCAAGGCGAATTTGAAATCTATTGAGGAGTGGGATTTGGCATGCAATATACTGCGCTCATTAGCATCGTTGATGCGATTCTCAAAAAGGAATTATTATTGTACCTCAAAGTAATAAATATAACTGGTGGAGGGTCAATCGGAATGAATTTAAAATACACTGTAGGAACGCTAAATTGACACAAAAAATGAAACGAAAGGATACGTAAACCATTTAGTGAACAAAAGTGGCGCATTATGCAAACCCTTACTTTGGGTTTACCGATTTTGACAATTCTCAAGTAAAAGTAAACAACGCCTCAGAAACTCTAAATGCACTGAAATTCAATAATACTTTTACAAAAATCGCAGTTTTTTAACATTTTCTGTATGAATTCTTTTTATCTATACTAATATATATTTTGAAAGCCGTTTTTTTCTGTTCGCAAAGCTTGAGATCGGCTGTACCGATTTTTTTGAAATTTTGGTTATAGGTTCTGGATGGGCTTCTCATTGTCTTAGGCAAACAAAAAATAGTTTAAATACTTCTTAAAAACGGCAACTGCAGGACTTTAAAAATCCTATAGAATTTAAGAGAATCTAAATAAGAGCGCCCTCCTCTGTTAATTTGTACGGAATACAACGCGAACCAAGGGTTATGTATACATATATACACGTGCTAATGTTAACGTTAATGTTGATTCTTATGATGTTAAATAATGTAGGCAATTACATATGTAGTATGTATGTACAAGGAGCAATTAACATTGCTGTTAGCACTTACATTTGTATATGAATATTTTTGTTGGTATGTATGTATATAATTACGCATAAAAACCCTACTGCTATGTTTCTTTGTACGTACTAAGTGCAACTCTTATCCATCTATGACATAGATTTTATGTATATCGCAAAGCTCGAGAACAGCTGAACCGATTTTTTCGAAATATCGGACTCTTTCTGCAGACGTTTAAAGGATGGTTATAGGCTAAAAAAAATCTCGATATATAAAAGGGGCGTGGAACCTCCCATACAAACAGAAGTTTCCATACTCCATATCTCTGGAAATAATCATGGTAGAGTTCTGGAACTTGTTATGGAGATATATGAAATCCATCGCATACTCTTGGAGAAAAATTGGAGCTATCGGAAAAGGGGGCGTGGTCCCTCCCATACAAACCGAATATTTCATACTGCATATCTCTGGAAGTGTTCATGGAAGAGCACTGGGACTTGGTGTTGACGTATGTATATGAAATCGATTGCATACTCTTGGAGAAAAATTGGAACTATTGGAAAAGGGGACGTGGCACCTCCCATACAAACCTAATTTTTCATACTGCATACCTCTGGAAACGTTCATGACATTGTGATGGAACTTGGTATGGAGATATATGAAATCCATTGCATACTCTTGGAGGAAAATTTGAGCTATTAGAAAAAGGGGCGTGGCAATACCCATACAAACCCAAATTTCCATACTGCATATCTCTGGAAGTGTTTATGGTAAAGTTTTGAAATCCATAGCATACTCTTGGAGGAAAATTTGAGCTATTGGAAAAGGGGGCGTGGCACCTTCCATAAAAACCGAATTTTTCATACTGAATATCTCTGGAAATGTTTATGGTAAAGTACTGTAACTTGGTGTGGAGATATATAAAATCAATCGCATACGCTTCCAGAAAAATTGGAACTATTGAAAAGAGGGCGTGGTACCTCCCATATAACCCGAATATTTCATACTGCATATTTCTGGAAGCGTTCATGGTAAAATTTTTGAACTTGGTACGGAAATATATTAAATCCGTCACAAACTCATGGAGAAAAATTGGAGTTATTGGAAAAGGGACGTGGCACCTCATATAAAAACCGAATTTTTCATACTGTATACCTCTGGAAATATTCATGGTAGAGTACTGTGACTTGGTAATGAGATACTATGTATATGAAATCAATCGCATACTCTTGAGAAAAATTGGAGCTATTGTAAAAGGGCGTGGGCCCTCCCATACAATACGAATTTTCATACTGCATATCTCTGGAAGTGTTCATGGTATAGTACTGGAACTTCATATGGAGATATATGAAATCAATCCCAAACTCATGGATAAAAATGGGCTCTCTGAGCAGAGGGCATGGCAAACNTGAGAAAAATTGGAGCTATTGTAAAAGGGCGTGGGCCCTCCCATACAATACGAATTTTCATACTGCATATCTCTGGAAGTGTTCATGGTATAGTACTGGAACTTCATATGGAGATATATGAAATCAATCCCAAACTCATGGATAAAAATGGGCTCTCTGAGCAGAGGGCATGGCAAACTACAAACGTACTGACTTTTACTTATCTTTGAATGTGTATATAATTCTTCTGTAGGTATGTTTGTGAGAGAAATCCTAAATGGCTGGAGGGATTTTAACAAAGTTTTCTGTGTATGTTTGAGTGGGGCTCTGGATAGTTTAGCTTCACAATTTAACCCGCCATTTGGCGCTGGAGTGGAGTTATTACTAAATCTTTTTTATGATCCGATTTGGCGAATATTCAAAACATGTATTGGAAACGGTAAAGGCAGTCCAATTCCAAAAGAGCTGCCAGGTGATGCTGAGGTCGAGTTATAACTAAAAATCGACAAAAAATAAAAGTTGCCGTCAATGTCAGACTTAATCGACCTGTTGAACCATTGTGAATATCGAACTCTCGTGTGTTACGATTAGCCTAATGGATGCGATTTGCCAACATTAGTATGCGTTTAAGCTTCATTCGGAGACCCCAGCAGTGAAATTCTGATAATCGCCACGCTAAATTTCCATCGCCGAAATTCTCTAAATGAAAATCAGTGGGGCCTAAAAGCACGCAACATAAAATTAACAGATGCAATGTGTAATCAACCAAAGCTGGAAATATGAGGAGCATTTAACTAGATGTTAGGCGCGCCTGCTATTCTTTTGGAGATTTTTAGCGATCAAAATTAGCGATAGCGTATGCTGGAATCCGGCTGCAGGGTTGTGTTGTGCAGTGGTAAATCTCAAATCACCACCTTTCGAAATACCTCAAAAGCCAGTTTCATGAAAGCAATTTAACGAAAATTTATTTTTTACTTGAATTTAATATGAAACCTAACAGAAAAAAAATAATATTTCACTCAAATTGCCTTCGTGAAACTGGCTTTTAAGGTATTTCATCTGAAATATGTATGTGTAGGTACATATATAGGATTTCTGTTGATCAATGATACGCACCCATTTTGAAATTGCCACCCGCTATACTATAAAGCTTCTAGGAGATATTCACTATAGAACCGGATCATTGTTGCCGCCAGGGAGTGAAGAGGAAAAGCTTCTTCAAATTTATTTCGTTTTGCGATTAACCGTGCTATGAAATGCTGCATAATTAGAGAATTTCAAGAACTTCTTCACGCACATAACACTTTCGTTAGGTTATTTAAAGCGGCAAATGACCACCAAACCATAATCTTAGCAGATGAATGTGCCAATGAAAATCGTAGACGTGAATTGTTGGTGAAAATGTTGGACCAAAAAGTTTTAATAAACAAAAATGTATTTTGTGCGGAACGAAGTTCGCAAGGTCTGCTAGTAAATGATATGTAGATATATTTTTGCAACTAACCACAATTAAACTACGTTTCCTATCGAAAAATTTTATATACACTCCGTTGCATAATTATAAATCCAGTACAAAAGTCTTTGAAACAGCCGTCACAATCAAGTTAGGTCAAAACTTTCTTCAATGACTTTTGCATGGTAAGAGCTCTATTATAATAGAGTGGTTATTTTTTTTTTATAATCATAACCTAATTTAAAAGAACTCAAAAAATTTAAAATTACTTGTTGCAAAACTATAGATCCAAAAAAAGAAATCCCAATAAAATGAGTAAAACATGCAAATATGTCCTTCTAATACTCTATTTGTGCTCCATTGACTTTAATTAACTGAAAAATGGGCTTCCTTATACTTAGACATAATGTCTTCGGTAAAGCGGCATCCAGTTTATGTCACTCTTGCAAAACCGCCAATTTAAGCAATATAACGTTTCCAAATTGGCGATTATCAGCATAAACTTTCTTTGCCAATATTCTTCACACATTTTCCATTGGATTTAGGTCAAGCAAGAGGGTACGAATATTGTTGGTTTCCTTCACAATTTGCCAGCAGTTAACAGCAAAATCTTCAGATCCCGTTGGCGTCAAACTATTTGGAGGGCCTTAAAACGTTACTAACACCTCGAGTATGGTGAAATGATCACGGCTCCGCGTCTTTTGCTACATTTTAAAGCTGCTCGAAAGGATTTCGCTAGCAAAAGCATGGCAATTGACAGAATTCACGAAGGTTTTAAAATGGTTATTTTACCTTAAAATTCACTATTAAGAAGTTGACTTAGGTTATCTTTTCAGACGAAAAGAAATTCAATCTGGCTGGTACAAATGTATTGAATGGATAATAAAACGATTTACAGCAAGAACGATGCATTTTTTACCGGCGGAACTTCGGTCGCGGAAATGTGATTGTGTAGGATGCAATAACATCCGATTGTACTCTTGAGTTGCAATTCTGCTCAAATTAAATGAAGAGTTTAGACTATCTTCCCATTCTGCTGAGCAGTCTCAAACCAGTTATTGAGTGCAATGAAAGACTGCATTTTTCAATTATTTTTTTTTTTTTTTTTTTTGATTTCTGCGTATGAGGCCTTATGTTGGACAAAAGGGGGAGTAAAAGTGTTTACCGCTGGTAAACCCAAATAAAGGTTAAAATTTAAAAACTAATTAATAAAATTAAAGTAAAATCTGTGAAAAATTAACAATAAAATCCTAAAATCTATAAAGGCTCCTTTCATTTTTTAAAAAACCTGGTTAACAGTTATTGGTCTCCACCCTGTACATACATATGTGTATCACCAGCCAGCAGAGAAACGTAAATTTTGCCGACAGAGCGGTTTCGAACATTTTTCGTATCCGGAAACGTTTCCGTACGTTCCAATTTTCTGAAAACCGTTCAAAAAACATGGGGGTTTTCGTACCCGGAAGCGTACAGAAGACAACGTCAATTTTCATTCATTTTTGTATCCGAAAAACGTTTGAAATAGTTTTATCTTATTTGTTCAACCTGAACATTTGAAAGCATATACACGAAGTCTTTCGTAGTGTTACTACATATTTTTTAGCTTTCAAAAGGTGCCGGGTTCGAATGCCGTAAGGCGCAATTAAAATATTCGTTATTTTCTTCCGGACTGTAGAGCGTACAATGCAATATATTTCAAAAAGTCAAATTGAGAAATTTCAGAAAGTAGTTGCTGAGCAGTCACAACTTGAATGTAAAGTGTCTTTGAAAAGAGGTTTTTTGTTTCCGAAAGGCGAATTCCAGGGAAAATTTCTAAAAGCATTTTTTGGCTTTTCCCGCAGTGGAAGGATATATATAATAACTAAACAATTAAATTCCGCAAAATAATTAATTTAAAGAATTTTTGATATTTTATTTAAATTGCCCGTTATTATTTCTTACAAACTCGCGATCAGTGTCACGCGACAACACTCGATTATTTTGGCAGCACTTGTAGAAAAAATAAAAATTGCAAGTGCAGCACGAGCAAGTTTAAATATATTTCCGAAATCGATTTGATTTCTTTCAGTTGCAGTCGCACCTTGCATCTCTTATTTCAGGAACTGATCGGAAAGGTATTTTTGGCTATTCGCACGTCGAAATACAATTTCTCTTTCTCAATTTGACAGCGAATCGCGTGGAAAAGTTGGAAATATTGCCACGTTTGACACGCTCTTAAGTTTGAAAAGCAAGTAATTTTCGGTACTTTTCTGTGCATACGTTTCGGTCGCCGACAAAGTATCCGAAAATGGAATCGGTAAACGGACAATACAAATAATACTAAAATCTTAATAAACAAGAAGGCGAGTTGATATAAACGTGTTAAAAATTAAATAGTTCTAAGTCCCCTTTCAGACACGTCAAGTCTTGAAAGCAATTTTTTCGCATTCTCTTTTGTGTTTTCTATTTGCTTCCACACGCGTCAACTTTAATTGAATTCAGGTCCTTGGTTCTTTAAATGGGAAGCAACGAAAAGATCAAAAGAGACAAGAAAACTTGAAACGAATTGACGGTACGGAGGTATCTGTACTCTTCCCCTCTCTTCTCACCTCCTTCGCCTTCGAACGAGCAGACTTGAAAGCAAGACTTGACGTGTCTGAAAGGGGACTAACAATTTACTTATTTGTGGACCTTTTACGAAACAAATAGCTTCGAGTTTGCAATTTTTTTCTTGTTAAGCTTACGGTTTTGAAAAGCCATCATAGTAAAAAATGTTTCAAAACTTAAGGTTTTTTAAGATTTTAAGTAAGTAAAGAAAAATTGGCGCAAATGTAACGGTAAATTTTATTCGACGCAGTCGTAAAGTTTTAATGCGATGTTGCATCAGAACTGAAAAACATGAACACCCTGTTGCCTCAAAAGTTGTGAAATTTTTTAATGAAGTAGGTACTTTTCATTGAAGTCAAAGTAGCGTACACCCTTTATTTTCGAAGCATTTCGTGAAGGCTAGCAAAATGGAAAATACACACAACATAAATCCCATTTTTATAAATTTTGTTGTACTTTTGTCAACGTTTCAGGCCTAATACGTATGTAAGTAAGCAAGCATGCGACGCTGTGTGAAGGCGCCATCAAAATACGAAGTTTTGAATTGAATAAAGCGACTGTGCAGAGAATACTTAAGACATAAGACTGTATTCCATAGCGAATCGTAAACTGAATTAATTGAGCGCAGCGCTGTAACAACAACAACCAAAGTAATACGAGTTTATAAGCGCATGCGCTTTGTCCAATTAAGGCAGCAACAAGTGGCACACATCTGTTGCAGCGATGCAAATGCGTTGCGAAGGCGCGTACACCCGCAATTCGTTGGCATTGACAGCGCAATGGTGCAGCAGCAACTGGCATATGTGCACAGCTAAATGAAACTGACAAAAAACTGGAATATTACAGAAAATAATTGCAAAATTGCGAAACAAATATGGGTTCAACGCATTAAACTCGCCAAACTCAATGTCGAAACACATGTACACCTGCGAAGAAAAAAAACTGAAAGTATTTTTTATGCGCACAGAGATCATACATACATTGCTAAAATAAATTGTTTTTCGAAACCAATGCGCGCAATTGACTAACGAATGTGACCTCAATGGAAAGTTGCAATCACTGATTTTCATAGGCTGCGGGCCTGCAGAAAATGCGCGAGTGGATGGAAAAAAACTAAAAAAAAAAAAACTTATAAATTATTTTGTTATTAATTTTAAATCGAGCTTGGTTAATCTGGCAGATAGCTGGTATCTGTGTGTTAGGTGGTTTTGGGCGGTTAATTAATAAACAGCTTACCTGAACTGCGGCGTCGACCTGTGGCCTCAAAATACAAATCGACTTTTCACACAAAGCACATAAAAAACGTGGGGAAACAATGAAACACGAATGCAGAAATCAAAAGGAAAAAACACAGAAAATGCAACAAATGAAAAACAAAAATATAGAGAAAAAATTAACAAACAACAAATTAAAAATTTACACACATAAGAAAACCACTTGTAGATGAGCATTGAGTGGCCGCATGATATGATCGCCGTGGCAAATCGTCATACGCCACGCTAGTAACAATGCTCACCTACAAAAAAAATTTGCACGTGCTTTTGCGATAACTTACAAGAGGTGCGGCGATCCCCATCCCCGGATTTCTGGGATGTCGTTGTCGATTTGGTTGAATTACGTGACGATGTGTAGTGGTCCATTTCTGGCGAAAGTGAGGAGCGTGTAAAGCGCTTTACAGTCTCTTGATACAGATCTAGCGCACGATGAATAGTTGGACGTTGAGTCAAATCGGAAGAGATGTTTGTACAAATCGTAGAAGTGGTGAATATATTTGACATATACCACACCACGAAGATCAGCGCAGGTCGTCAGAGAATTCATACATACATATCATCATTGCAGCAACGTATATTCACATTTACATTTGTATACAAGGTGGCGTTTAAAGATCAGCCATTAAAGCGTAGCGGTCGTGTGACAAACAAAAGCGTGGAAATAAAACGACAATAATTTCGCATTCAGTTGAAATTGCGATACAAGTAAATGTGGAAGCGTTAATGCCAGTAAACAATTACATTAGTACGCATATAAAATACTTATGAGTAAACTGGTTGGTGCATAGTGGGGATTAGCTAGTTACTTAAAGATACTTAGTTCGTTTTTGGGTTATTTTGCGAAACGCAATTTTCGCGCAAGCTGTTAGCGAACATACTATTTTAGCAACATTAAATCATCTTTATGCAGCCTTGTTAAATCACGCTTTGCTATGTTTTAAAGTTAGAAACAAGTTTTAGTTAATGTTGATGTTGGTTAATTTCTATTTAATTTTCGTGTTGTAAGTACTGTCCAAATTTTCAGCTTAACCGTTTTCTCGTAAGTAAAATAAAACATAAACTGTGGCCTTCACTATGAAAGTTCGACGTTTTTTTTTACTTTCAATACTTTGCAAGGGCGCACAGTGCCGCCTAAATGGGCAAAAATCGAAAAATTCGTTGTCAGCAATGTGAACGTGTTTGGTATTTTTGTAAAGGTAATTTATCCACTAAAAAGAATGAAATACGAATTTCCATACAAAATAAATTATATGCCGCCAGGGGCCTATTTCATAAAAGTGACAGGTGCGACAAGTGTCGATTTTTCTATAAAATTTCACTGCCAGAATTGCGGCGACATTTTTCCTTTTTCATATACATACGTTTGTAGGCAACTGTGAAAATTTTTGGAAAACGACAGTAATAATATGGAATATTGTCGACAATTGTGCTGACAACTGTCAATCTGACAAAATTGTCGCGACAATGGCGACAAAGCCAAATAGCTCCGTGGGAAGCTTTCACAGGAGAGTTTTGTAAATTTATTTATATGGTAATTGCGCGCATTTCATTACATTTCAATAATTTGAATATTTCTTAAAACTAAAATAATGCAAATTCAATTATTACACATGATTTACATATAAATTTCATATGACTAGCGACAATTTTGTAAACGACAATTTTAAACCCCGACAATGACAATTTGTCACTTTTTCAATGAAATTGCTCATAGAATTTAAGAGGTCACAATTGTTTTTATGAAACAAAACACCCAGCAAACTGTCGAATTGTCACTGACAACATGGAAAATGCCTGTCGTTACAAAACTATCACTGTCGCTTTATGAAATAGGCCCCAGGAAGGCACTAAAGACGACAGATTTTATACGAAGAATATTAATATGAGCACAGCCGTGCGTAAGCTCTTCGCAGAAACAAATGTCAAAAATACATGTTTGAAATAAAATGTTGGTTTGACGTTTTTTATTTCCACATAGATAGTAGTATTTAATTAAATAGTACGGGTTTTTAGCTTTCGAAAGAAGAAATAAAAATCGGCTCATGTTTTGCACTTTTTGAAGTAATGCGTTTATGCTAATGCATAAAATCATTTTTTTAATTTTCTGTCAGTGCCATCAGATCTGCACAATTCGTTCTATTTTTAAAAATGATGTGTCAGATTAAAAAGCTTGACCTGTAGACAATAGAGGTTTATTTTTTTAAAGAGTTGCCACCTGTTTCAAAACCAAATTTCGAATTTTTTAATAAGTTAAATGAATTATTAAGAGATGGGTATCAATCGAAATATGTATGATAAGGGTTTATTTCTGAACTACATGTAGAGGGTTGTCACCTGCTAAAAAATCAAATTGCATTGGAATTAAAGAAATTAGGTAATTGAAATAGACAGGTATCACCATATGAGAGTCAGACGAAAGAGGTTTAATAAGGTTTTAGCTTGCAAATACTACGAAGAGGGTTGCCACCTGTTTGTAAGGTCAAATTTAGTTACACTAAAATAATAATTACTAGAGTGCCAGTTACTGTCGAAATTCGAGAGAGGATTTCTAACTTAACACGCAGCAAAACTTATACGGTACAAATTAACTAACCGGAAAATCTTCTGCTAAAACGTAACTAAATTTTTTTTTTATCTGTGAAGGTCTTTGGAGGACTCCGGCAGGGCTTGGAATTGACCTGATACATTCAAGTTTATCGATAAATTTCAATGATTTGATACATATCGATAGTTCGATGAATTTCAAGAACACTAAAATTCGATAACTCAACAAAATTCGTTAACTCGACCAATTTCGATAACTGTGAAATTCGATGGCACGATAAATTTAGATAACTCAAAAATGTAAAAACTTTGGATACCTTTATAAATTTTTACTTTTGACATCTCCACATTTTTCGAAAACTATCTAAACATTTTGATAACTCGTTACACTCTGTTAATACGATTAAATGCGATAAGCAGTGATAAATCGATAAGCTTATATAACCTTGAAATTTCGATAAATCGATTTATTTTGAAAATTCCATAAACTTTGCTTCGTTGAAGCAACCAATTTCAGTAGATCAATAATTATCGATAACTCTGTAAGTTGAAAGAACTCCATGCATTACGACACCTCGATATATTTCGTTAAGTCTATAAATAATGATAATTCAATAAATATTGATAACTTGATACATTTCTTTAACTTGACAAATTTCGTTTATCCCACACGTTTTTATAGTTCGATAACGATCCGTAAATTTGGATAACTAAGTTTCTGTGTCTATAAATTTCGACAACTCAGTAAACATTGATCAGTTTGAATAATTCGATACGTTGCGATAACTTAATAAGCATGGATAAATTTTTATAATTATATACTTCGATGATTCGATAAATTTCAGTAACCTTTATGGCTGATTTTATTTCGATTCCTATCGGAAAATTTCAGCTCTGTTAACCTAATTCTTATGTATTTCTCATTGTCTCCATTTTCGCCTTTATCTCAATTTTCGCCTTTATCTTCACTTTTGCCTTTTTTTTGTCTTCATCGTTATCACTTGTTTCTTCATCTTCATATTTATCTTTATTTCAAAGTTTAATTTCAAATACGAAGTAAAACAAATGCGAAACGCTTGAACTGAACAGGTTGCAAAAACAACCATTAACAAATATGGAAATTTTTAAACGACGATTTTCAACCAATTTCGAAACTACAAAAACTGTCCTCATCTACAGAAAATTACTTTCCGACGGTGTTTCTGGCTTTGAAATCGGTAACTTTACCTTGGTCTTCATCTTTGTTTTTATCTTTCACATCTTTGCTTATATCCTTTTCTTTTTCTATTCACGTAGATGAGATGAGGTGCGATGACGCGATAAGATGTGACGTGATTTTATGTGATGTGATAGGATGTCATGTCATGTGTTGTCATATCCTCTGATGTCATGTCATATGATGTCATACCATGTGATGTCATATCATGTGATGCCACATCATATAATGCTATGTGATGTCATACGATGTCATATCATCTGATGTCAAGTCATGTGATGTCATGCCATATAATGTGATGTCATATCATATAATGTCATGTCACGTGATATCATGTGATGTGATATCATATTATGTGATGCAATATCATGTGATGTCTCTTCATATCATGTGATAAAATGTGATGTGATGTCATGTAATGTGATCACATTCGATGTTCCGATTAGTGTATCGATAACCCTGTTGATAACTGTGTTGATAAAAATACCGATAACAATATCCATACACATATAGAAAAATACGATTGTAAAATCGATTAATTCAGCGATAAATATAACAATCATCAGTATCGATTATTGTACATATCGTTAACAATATAAATGACTAAATCGATAACAAAATCAATTATTTAATCGATTATTGTACCGATAACAATATCCATTATTGTATCGATAACTATATCGATTATTATATTGATTATTATATCGATTACAATAGCGGTTATTTAATTAATAACAGTATCGATAACAATATCGATTATTTTATCGATAGCAATATCGATTATTACATCGATAATAATATCGAGTTTTATATCAATACCAATATCGATCTTCATCCTCATCCTTTTCTTCATATTTATCTTTATTTTTGCATATTCCTCTTCACCTTTACCTTAAAGTGTTTAAATTTACTTTGATCTTCGTTTTTGCCATGTACCTCTAGGCATCTTTGTTTTTGTTTTTATTCTCAAACCGCTAAACCGCTGAGAACCATTTCCATGTGCATTATTTCCCTTGAATTTGACAATTTACTCCCAACCAACGAACTGCCGCTAAAGAAGTTTCACTTCATAAATTCAAGAAATGTTCTTACCCTTTCAGTTACCTTAATTCTTAATTCTGTCATTGTCTCCATTTTCGTCTTTATCTTCACTTCTGGCTTCTTTTTTTTACTTCATCGTTATCATTTATTTCTTCATCTTCATATTTATCTTTATTTCAAAGCTTAATTTCAAATGTGTAGTGAAACAACAGGCGAAACATGTCAAATTTAACATGTTGCAGCAACATCTATACACAATTCGAAAATGTTTAAACGACGGTTTTGGCCGTAATTTTCAACCAATTGTGAAACCTGCTCATTTACGGAAAAATGCCTTTCCAACGGTGTTCTTGGTTCTGAAATCGGTTCGGTAGAATCGCCAAACGAACGGAGACAAAATTTATGTTAGCGTATTGATATATAGATGTTAAACCAAAGGTTTGCGACATCATATTTGTTATTTTATTAAAAATACATACATTGTCAATCAGTGATTTGTTCTGATTACATTCCTTTTAAATTACCTTATTCCCTTAATTAAAGTGAATTTTATTTTTTAAATATGTGGCAACCCTTCTGTTTTTGCATTTTTAAATTTAGTGTCATCAATTTTACTAAGAAGCGAAGTTTCATTTAAATCCATCCATAATTCTATTTTTGCCCACATTTCATATAGAAGGGAAGCACTGTTGGGCGGTTGAATTACGGAATTAAAATGAAAATTCTGCGTGTTGCATAAAGTTCTAAATGTATTTTGAAATTATACCAAGCTGGAAAAACTCAATAAACGCCCTTATCCTGCAAACACCTGACTACATATCGTCCCTACCATGTCAAACTATCGAATGTGAAAATGGGTAGATACTTTTCAGGAGAGCAAAGAAACTGTTTTAAAAAATGTTGTTGTCATTAGGAAAAAGTGTGGGATTACACACTTTGTTAAAGCCAGTATCCTCTGCTTCTAAGAAGACTCGAAATTTTACGATTTGCCAATTTGCGTATCACTCTAAATGCATGCGCAAGGTATCGTAATTGAATTGTTGGCATAACAAAAATGAAAATAGTGGAAAAAAGCAAACGTTAATTTACAAGGCGCACTTAGCACGGTGCATAGGCAACTGGCTGAGTCAGTGGGATCGTCGGTTCGAAGCCTACTGAAAGAAGTCTGATGAGGAAATGTGGTGATTTCCGAAATAGCTTTCACTTCTACCATTTTATCAAATTATTGTTGCTTTTCCACAATAAATTTTCCTTAAAAAACGGTCTCGATTTCAATAAAAATTGTTGAATGTAATTGAAAAAGTATTTTCGCATATTCCACTCTGGCCGGAATTACCATTTTCAAACTTGTTACATATATTCTTCATGCCATTAGCAAGTTATGGTGAAACTTTTGGGCCGATCAGATAACCCGTAAGCCCGCCTTCCCCTCTCCCCATATATAACGTTGATTTTGAACGATAGCCTTTTTCAAAACTTTTTTAAAACTTGCTTAAACCCCCTTTAGTGTGTCACCCATATTGTGATGTATATTTCAATTATCTAATCGCCACAATTCAAGTTGAATTTGCTTGTTTAAGCATGTGGCAACCCTACTAAATATAGTTTTGAATAAAGCCTTTCAAACGTATTTCGATTGATACCAATCTCCTTCAAACACCTCAAAAATAGCTTAAATATTCAAACTAAAGATTATTTAGCACTCTTTCGTTTCGACTTTTCAAAAAAAGGGCAACCCTTACGAAAAAATAAAAATGTATTGCACATCTATACGCCAAGCTCTTGACACCTTATTTTTTGTAAATTGAATGAACTGTGCAAATCTGATGTCATTAACAAAAAAGTGATATGTATATGTAAGGTAACAGTTTTTCAAAAATGTGGCAACCCCACTAAAAAAATAAAACCTTATTGCACATCCGGGGACCGTATTCTTTCACTTTGCACCTCATTTTTAGTCCAACTAACTGTGAAGATATTATAATTTTTAAAATGGTGGTAGCCCTACTAAAAAGTGGCCAAGCACCTTCATTTGACATCTCATTGGGATCAACTTGTCAAATAGCGTTGTAGAATTTAATTAAAAAACACCCTATCTCAAAATTCGGTTCAAAAACGCTTTATCTCACTTCAAAATGTATAGAAAATATGCTGATATAGGGCGTTTTTGAATCGGCAGCTGAGATAGGGCGTTTTCGAAACGAATTCTGAAATAGGGCGTTCTTGAAAAGTTTTTTGAGATAGAATGTTTTCGAACTGACTGCCGAGATAGGTCGATCTTCCACTCAGCCATCGATATAGACTATGCAGCTTCCTTTTTAGGAAGGTATTACCTAGTTTTAGTTGACGCTTACACAAAGTAGCCGGAGGTACACATTATGGCGAATATCACTGCAACAAGCACGATACTTAAATGCGAAATCTTTTCAACTTTCGGAATACCAGATGTCATCGTTTCTGATCACGGAACTCAATTCAATTCCCGTGAGTTCAAAGATTTCTTAAAGAGAAATGGTATTCAGCATAAGCAAGGTGCTCCTTACCATAGCGCAACGAACGGTCAAGCAGAACGTTTTATCCAGACTTTGAAGGCAAAGCTGAAGGCATCTAAGGCCGTAAAAGGAAATGTGAAAAATGAACTAAATACGATTTTGTTGGCATATAGGCGATCTATTCATCCTTAAACTAATAAGTCTCCGGCAATGTTACTGTTTGGCAGACAAATTCAAACCAAATTAGACCTAATGACCAAAAGTTCTCATAAAAGTTTACCGAAGCCAGAGAAGCCGAAGAAACAATTTTCCCAGGGGGAGAGAGTGGCGGTTAGAGATTACCTCTCAACGTTCGGCAATGTGCTAGGAACAATGTGCTACAACAGGACGTGGAAACGTCATGCTGACCAAATGCGCCGTGTGGGACAAGATTTAGAGAATCTTGTCAAAGGTAAACAACACCAGCAGCAGCAGCAAGTAAATTAAGATAGTTATGAGCAGCAGGCTGAAACACCGATTACCAGATCATCTGATCCTACATCGTCAGCAAGCGAAGTACATGTTTCAGTTCCATCTAGCCCGGAAATCAAGCAGAATTTCAAAACAACCAGATACATGCCAATATCAATAAAATGCACTTACTGTTGAGCATATTGATTTACATAACTAAGTATTATTATTTCTTTTGAGTTTTTAAGTAAATAACTAATGCAGGAATTACTAATTTGCTGATGTATAATTTATATTTTTAAGTTCCTTTAATGAAATAAATTGTAATGTTAGAAAATCTTAACTTAAAACTAGCTGGGGAGAGATGTTATATGTGTCACTCTGTAATAAGAAAGAAACGTGAAAGAGCAATAAACGGTAGTATCTCCGCTAACAGCAACTCCAGTGTTTAGATGTAACTTAGCGGTATAAATATTGCCTTTCGATAAAAATCTTCAGTGTTAGATGCACGATAATTAGCCCGGAAATTTTGTATATTCACCCTCCGAGGAAGTACAATGTCAAAATCCGATTCCTTAGCGATATCGGTAACTAACGTGGCAATGCAAGCGCTTTTTCTACGCATTTTGCTGTTATCCCCTGATATGAAATGAATATATTGCGTTGATATTAATGCGCTAGACACTTTATGGCTTATTTATGCTCATTTTAGCAGAAGTTGGCATTTTCATCCTTTTAATCATGTAGTACATCGGCGTAATACTGATTAAGACGGGACTTATTAATTTATTTTAACCGTTGAATACAGATGATTTCGTAAAATTCGCTCTTATAATAAAAATTAATATTATAGGTAATGACCGGTTATGTAAATGTCTTTAATTTTCAGTATATTTTTCTAGTCATTAATATACTTATGCGCATACAAATGTCTGGTTACAAAGTTGAAAGTGAAATTTTCTATGTTCACCTCGGAAATATACAAAAAGTAGCATCAGAAAGTTCGATTCTACATACATATTGTTACCTTAATTCACAAAGCCCTTAAAAGCTGGGTTATGCAAGATTTAGACTTGACTTGACTTACCAAGAAACTTAGACGCGATTACTCAGCGTGTCACCTATTACCTTTTCTCTTTGTTTTCATTCTAAGCACTTGTATTTGTACACGTAAAATTGTAAACGTTTAATTTGTTTTAACGCCAAAATTTTAACAAAATTATCATTAAAATAAATGTGTTTACGCGAATCAAAATGTGATTGTTTATATTTTATTTTCTGTCTTTATTTGAAGGTTTGTTTTTCGATTGCCAGATGAATTACGTTTATACAAAAAATTATACTGTCACACAAGTTTGTAGGGATTTTATTTAAAAAAAATAAATGGCAGCATGATTATCTCATAGCTCTCTTTGCACTTAGAAAATTTACTTAGAAATCAAAAATCTGTAGGTGTCAATGTTTCTAAGTGAAGTTGTTTTTTGGGTAACTACATACACGCGCTGCTCATTTGCCAGATATACAATTTTCAATTCAAGTCAAGTCTAAAGGGTTAACACATCAAAACTGCGATACTTAGAGATTACTACCAGAAACAAACTAGAAGGCTTTGAAATTATTTTTTTTGTATTATATAACTTGGAAGTTTATATGTTATTAAAACGTTAAAATTTTAGTTATTATTTGCTCCATATGCAAGTGATCGGTATTTTCATCGCACACGCGACATCATGTTCTGCACGACTGCATCATTGNGTTAAAATTTTAGGTATTATTTGCTCTATATGCAAGTGATCGGTATTTTCATCGCACACGCGACATCATGTTCTGCACGACTGCATCATTGACTTTACGCGATGCGCACAACTACTTTGTTTTGCACTCTTCAATTTTTTTTACTGTTTCACCTGTTTTCTTCAAGATTCCTTTGACAATTGACCAATATTCCCCAATGGGATGTAGCTCTGGGCTATTGGTTGGATTGCAGTCGTGAGGTACGAAATTGATGTTATTTGCATTATACCACGGCAATGTGTCCTTGGCATAGTGGCAGCTTGCCATGTCCGCCTAGAACAGAGGCCTACTACCTTATATGTTGATAAATTACAGAAGACGCCTTTTGAGGCATTCATCCCGATAAACTTGATCATTCATTGTGCCGGATGGGAAAAAGGGCTGCTCTTACCGCCACAGGAACAACTAGCTTACCAAACCATGTTGTTTTTTGGAAATTTGGACTTCATTTTTAGCTTACAGCTTTCAGGGGCATCTTGACGACTTGCAGCAGTTTTGTATACTGCTTGACTCTTGACCTGAAATATATTTTGAATTTTTAAAGCAGTAGGTTTCGTAGTCCATAACGATGCAGTTGTATTTTTATACCCGAGCGCACTTGTGCACAAGGGTATATTAATTTTGTTCACATAACGGTTGTTTGTAACAGCCAAAACGAATCGAGATAGATATAGACAAATGTATACATAAATGATCAGGATGAAAAAAGAAATCGATTAAGCCATGTCTGTCTGTCCGTCCGTCTGTCCGTCTGTCCGTCTGTCCGTCTGTCCGTGTACACGATAACTCGAGCAAAAATTGAGATATCTCAACGAAATTTGGTATGTAGGTTTCCCTTAATCCAAGGTAGGTTGGTATTGAAAATGGGCGAAATCGGACTTTAACCACGCCCACTTCCCATATAACGGTAATTTCCAGAAATACGAAAACTGCGATATTTTAGTAACTACTGAAGATAATTCACTCAAAATTGATATTTACAATAATTTTTAGACGAAAAATAAGAATATTATAAATTTTTGGAAAATGGGCGTAGCCACGCCCACTTATGGTTACATGTGTATATCTTGGTAACCGCTGCACCAATTTCTTCCAAACTTGGCACAGTTGTTGGCCTTGGTACAGCATAAAAAACCGCCGAAACTTTTTAAAATCGGACAATAACCACGCCCACATCCCATATAACGGTAATTTAGAGAAATACAAAATCTTCGATAAATCAGTAAATATTGAAGCTAATTTATTCAAAATTGATGCTTGCAACAATTCTTTACCAAGAAATACGTTTATGGTAAAATTTTGGAAAATGGGCGTGGCACCGCCCACTTATGATCACATATAAGTATATCGGTAACCGTTCTACCAATTTGTACCAAACTCGGTATGGTTATTGTACTTGCCACGTGTAAGCAAAACGTTGAAAATTATTGAAATCGGACTAAAATAACGGCCGATTCTCATATAACGGTAAATTTAAGAAATGCTTGAAACTTCAATATTTCGAAATTGAAGGACGCTAATTTACTCAAAATTGATACACCTCGGCTTTCCATCTAGCGGAAGGTTTCGGAAGGGTGAAAAAACATATATTTAATACTTGCGCCGGGTATTTAATGTTCGGCTCCGCCCGAACTTAGACTTTCTTACTTGTTTAATTTAGAATTCATACAACTTCCGACTGCGGGATTTCGTTGTAACATTCTACTTTGCGCCTCGCTCTGGCACTGTTTGATTTTTAGAACATCTCAATGAAGCTTTCCGCTTTACCTTTTGTATGAAAAACTGCTATCTCCGTACGGATTTTGCAACATAACGCGACAAAACCTTCGGACCTCGTGAAAACGCACTGAGGACCTTCCGAGCACTAATTTTATCACTTTTACCATGCCAACCCCCGCACCCTGGTTCTCTTGTAACTGCCAGGCCTTATTTGTACCGATTAAAACTCTGTAAACTGTCGAATAGTGTTATCTTTAATTTTTAGCAATTTTACTTGTACTTAAGGCCGGATCATTTATAAACTCGTGCAAAATGGTTTGTCTCGTTTCTAACTCGGTTGCCATTTTAAGCGCAACTAGGAATCAAATTCAAATGAAATTTCTTCTACGTGCAACTAAGGTCATGGTCAACTTATGGTATTTAAATTTCAAAATATTGAAATCTTTTTTTGTAAGTTATAAGCTTCCCAAAGTGTCGCAGTTTTGGTGTGTTCACCCTTTAAGTCTTGCATAACTCAGCTTTAACCAATAATTTTTTTCATATTCATCCTACCAAAATCTGTGAAAAAAGCAGTTTCGAAAAAAGTGTTAGTTAGGGCTTTTGTGAATTAAGGTAACGATGTAGTGCTTATCATAACCTTACGACACTCACATAATGACAGGATTTCACCATTTATCTTAATATCTTTTAATTCTAATGATTGGTTTTTAAAAATATTGTATATTTTTTTAACAAAAACAGTATAAATCCACGTTTCAATCTTGGTGCAAAATTTAAAAAGAAATCAACAAACTTTCGTAAAAATTTTGAGGTTCTTAATTCGATATTTTTTAGATATCCTGAGTATGCAGTTTTGTAGCCCGTTCAATTTGAGTATAACAAAGTGCAAGTTTAAAATTGCCAGGAATCACCATTAATTTTTGGGAATTTATTGCGTTGAAGATATGCTCATTTTCTCCATATAAAAAAATCGTCGAATATGCTTCGTATGAAAGAAAATGGTTGACATCGTAACAAAAAAATTTTCAAACATCAACGGTAAGTCCCAGTTATGTGCTTTAAACTTGCACTTTAGTAAAATTGAGTGGGCGACAAAACTGCATACTCAAAATATTTCTAAAAATTTGAATTAAAAAGTTCTAAATATTTACGAAAGTTTGTTAACTTGGATTTATATGGTTTTTGTTGAAGAATATACTATATTTTTACAAATAAGTAATTAAAATTAAAAAATATTAAGGCAAAAGGTTAAATCTTGTCAATATGTGAGTGTCGTAAGGTTATAATAAGGACTATACATTCATAGTATCTACATACCCATTGTTTTAATTTTTCACGTTGGCGAAGAGATTTACATGATTTCTCGCTGTATAAATAATATTGTGCAAGCCTACAAAAGGGATTATGATTGAAGATTAAAACAAAATACTTTTTAAAAAATTAGTTTTCAAATTTCTCGTTTGAGGTAATATATTTTTATTGGAAATTTTACTTTTTCGAGCTCCCCTTTATCCGCCACTGATTACACCAGGGATCCTTATAGGGGTCTGCGAATTGTTGATCTATAAAAAAATTCTTGCTATTGCGAATTAGGGCGACATGATCTTTGTCATGCAATATAGAAAGAAACTAAAAAGTATTTTCTCTGTTACTGAGTGACTGAAATCTAAACCGCTTCGGAGACATTTTCTTTAGAAGATACATATAGAAGTGGCCTAACCCAAAATTTGTTTGATCAACAAAATAGACCAACGGGAACAAGTTATGTACGTTTTGAAAGTATGTATGTGTGTACATAGCCAGTATGTATTTCTGTATGTATGTATGTATATTAAAATGACTTTTTTTCAACGTTATTTTTAGACGTACCTAGTAGAACTTGGGATCATCGTACGACTGCTCGGTGAGTACTCCCTTGGAGTATAGGACTACTCCCCATTGCTCCCTATGCTTCTGTGTAGAAGCATGTAATTTTGTATACTCCCTTTAACACGGGATGTCCTAGGGTGGCGAGTAATCCCTTTTACCTCCTAAATGAGCAGTCAGGGAGTTCATTCAGAGCTTAACTGCTCGCTTAGAATATATCCCATTACTCTTCTAAGCGAGCAATATAGGAGTAAAAAAACCGAAAAATCTCGTTTAATGCTCCTAAATCATGCCTCAGAGAGCATTCTTTACTTGCTCGCTTAAGAGATCTCCTATTTGACTTCTAAGCGAGTAATAAAGGAGGACAAAACCGACAAATCTATCTTGTTGCTCCGAAATCAGGTCAAGGGGAGTACTCTTTTATTTCTCATATAGGGAGATCTCCCTTCAAGTTCTAGTGGATATATGCTTCGAACAAAAGATACAAATGTATTTAAAAAACTTCTTTAGCTTTGAAAGTAAAATTTGCCTGAGGCCCGTAAGTAAGTTATCCGTAAACTAACTTCATATGCACAGCTGCGTGCATATGTACGCACTGATGTGTATGTTTTTTCGAACCTAAATCCACTGGAGAATGGTAAGTGCACGTCTTGAATGGGGGAGGTTACCACACTAAATCATAACACAACAACAATAATTAACGACTGCAGTTGCATTTTCGGCATAACCAAAGCAATCATTATAGACTTATATAACAACTTACATAAATACGCACGCATGTGCTTCCGTATTATGATTTACCTCTTAACAAAGCAATGCAACATTTCTCATATATAAATTTTTTGAGATTCAAACGGAATGATAATTTTTTCAAGGTGATGGGATTCGAGCAATGAAACCCTTTCAAAAAGAACTAAAGCAAAGAGTTAGTTGTCAGTTGTGATGTGTTCTGAATAGTGACTCTAACTGTGTCAAATACTATTTTGGCAAAGCAAGTGAACTGCAAATTTTATTTATGTACATATGTATGTACAAAAACAACACGGTCCGATTCCATGTCAAGCTAGTCCAAGTAATTCATTCTTTTTTTTTTTTTTTTGATTGCGTGTGTACTTCTTATGAAGCATATAGTATATACATATGTATATAAGTACGTATGTATGTATGCAGCAACCTCAAAAGTAAATACTTTTCTAGCCATTTCTTTGCGCTTGGCGTTGTTTCCAACTTTCACTAAACGCTGGTGAATGGACAAAGCGAATGGTTGCGTCCGGATCGCAGATTAGGCCAAGAGAAGTCAAATAGAAATAAATGCGCATTCACACAAATTCCGATAAATGTACATTAGGGTGTCCATCGAAAATGATTTTTTTTTGGAAATTTGAAGACCCTTCCCCCCAATTTTATTCATTTTTGTGAGAAATACTATTGCCTATTTTTATAGACTTTTTAAAGGTCATTTAGAGGTCGCGAGCGGTCGGTTTAGGTCAGAAAATACGATTTTGAAGATTTATGAGTTTTTGAATGACTATTTTTGTTTCGATTCCAAAGAATTTATATGTGTGTATGTACCGGACTTTCAGATTTTTTGAGCAGTGTGACTAAGGAATTCATCAATATTTATTCAAAATTGGTATATACAATTACTCTTTAGCAAAAAATTGGTTTTTCCAAAAATTTTAGGAAAATGGGGGTGGCACCGCCCACTTATATCATAGTATCTCAAAAACTACTTGACCGATCTCAACCATATTTGGTACACATTAAGCTTCTTAAGCGCCGTACTGAATATTTTTGAAATCGGACAAAAACCACGAGCTCCACAACGTAACGGTAATTTCAAAAAACTCTAAGCTAGCTATATTTTAGGGGGAATAGATTTAGTCCGATTTCAAAAATACTCAAGGCGGAAGTTAAGGAGGCTAAGCAAAATGTGTATCAAATTTGGTCGAGATCGGTCAAGTAGTTTTTGAGATACACATATATGATATAAGTGGGCGATGCCACCCCCTTTTCCTAAAATTTTTGGAAAAAACAATTTTTGCTAAAGGGCGATTGTATATATCAATTTTGAATAAATATTAATGAATTCCTAGTCCACTTGCAAAGTGCGCTATGTAATTTTTTTTGATTTTTAGTTTTTGATGGGTAACGTACCAGTATTTAAAGTAGTTTCATGTCCACTAACAACACAGCGCAAAATCTTTCTATATTCTGAAAAAAGTAGCATCAAATGTTAACTACTCTTGCAAAAGTCGCTATAATACTTATTTATACACTTTTAACAGTCTCCATCTTCGTATGAACTTAGAAAACTGCAAGAAAACGTGGTAGTTTCGGTGCCTGGTGGAAGACGTAGTAAAAAAGAAGCAGACCAATCTTCATGGAGAAGGGAACGCGAAAATCTAAAACAGCTAGCCATGTAAAAGTTACTTTTTCAAAACTTGCTATATTAGATTTTTAAATATAAAATTTGCAAAAACTACCATACTGCAATTTTATTTTTTAATGTTATTAGGCTCTTATGTATCCAAATTTTCAGGTAATAAAAAAGATACAGTTTGGATGTTACTTGTTGCAGTAGACGTTTTTTTTTAATTTATGGCTTACTTTTATAAAATCACATGATCATATGTAAACCCAAGGCAGTATTTAAGAAAAGTCACCTAACTTCGACAATTTTTATGCGATTGCAATAAATGAGCTTTCAGTTTATTTAAAATTAGATTTAGTTTTAGATACTACTACATATTTTGAAATTGTGAAAATTATCGATGGTCAAAATTTAAAAAAATTAAGAGAAATATGTTTTTTTTTATTTTACCCGATAAAAAACCCCAACAAGCCAAGTCCGACAACTTATTATATACCATTTGAAAGGTCTGTATATCCTCTTCTCAGATCCTTTATAGAATCTATTAAATATCTTTAAAAATGGTTTAATAGTAGTACAACTATCACCTAATTTGAGCAAGAAAGTGGGCCGTAAGAAAAGAAGAGAACTTCTAACAGAACTGCTTATCTCCAAAGGGCGAATAAAGTCATACATTAAAGTTAAAGACCTGAATTGCAGCGGCTTTGTTTAGGTCAATGGTTTAAAAAAATACAGGCATGTTTATACAATTTACTAAGCAATCCGTTTTAAGACATTAAATAAAAGTTATTGTTAGATTTCGATAGTACCTCTTTACACTGAGGGAAAAAAATATTAAAATCAAATAGAAACGTTATTGATCTTACTATAAACATCAACGAAAGTACTGTATATTGGTAAATATTCAATTCAACTACGCGCATATTAAAATGACCGCGTTCGTTCTGAAAAAGCATCCGTGAAGTGAATAATCACGACCAAAACTAAAAAAAAAAAAATTAAATTGCATGTTGCCTGCAGTGGAATTCGAACCCTGACCATATCTGGATATCAACAAATTGTGGCATGCATCTTTGCGCACTCAGCTACACCCAGGCATACCAAACTTGCTTTCAAATGTTGAATATCTATCAACACCACGGCACGCGATTTGTACGGATAAACATGTACTATGTATGAATGTGTGTGTTGTCACCGCTCTCAGAGCGGCACTCTGCATGCTTGGGGTGCATATGTACACTCATATGTATACTCAGATGTGAACATTCAAATACGTGCGTAATAAATTTTGTATGAAAATATTATTTTTAAATTCGAACATTTTTAAACGATAATCAAATATAAAGTATTAATTTTTACTATGCATTATTTCCCTCAGTGTACTTTTTGAACATTATTTCCACATGACTTAAATCCTGATAATCGGATATTCAAAAATTTTCGGATATTCAAGAAATCCGAAGAGAAGAATTTAGAATGTTCTTAATTTTTGTTGAATGGCTGAAAAGCTAACATTTTAAAAGACCTGCTAAGCAGTGGCGTAGATAGGGAGGGGAATACGTTCAGAGTTTACAATTGAAGTAAAACATAAAGGAATAGTAAGTGTCTGCTACTTCCGTGTGACCGTATTTAATCCACTTCTGGACTTCTGCATTACAGATCTCGAACAAAGATTCATCAATCACGGAAATATTCTTTGGAGAATAATCACGCTCTTCGACCGAAATTGACAAAGTAGTTGAGGGATTCATGAAAACTGTCGCGTTTTATGAACAAATCCTCATTTTTGGACAGTAGATAAGCCTTGCACTAGATGCCCGGGATATTTGTGTTGGCGACAATTTCCTAAATATCAACATATTTGAAATGTGAATTTATATGGTGTTTGTTGTATAACCAGCTAGACTTTGATAAAAAAAATGATAATCATTAAATAAACAAAAGACAAATGTCAAAACTGGTCAAAATAGCACGTTTACAAAATAAATTATTTTTATTAAGTTTTAGATTGTGAGATTTTAGTCCAGATTGAACAGTCCACACATCCCTACACATCACACAGAGCTAGCTACACCACTGCTGCTAAACTATCTACTTGCTTATGAAGCAGAAAATAAATATACACATACTACGAGTATATTACGAAAATCTGGAAAAGCTCAAAATGGCGGCGCCGAACACCTACTAGTTAACAGAAGCAATTACCAAACCATTCGTATGAGATTTTCCAACAACTAATGCTACATAAAACAATTTCACGCAATACGCGTTGATGAATATAAATTTCAATAAACTGGTAAAAATTTTATGTAGCCAAGGCATTCGCTGTTTTTAGTTTACATTGCTTAAGCATTTATTTATAGTGTAACCGTTTCATCGAGATGCAAACGCAACAACAACCGTAGCGTATACACTGAAAATTACACACAAATAGGATTTTGCTGTACATTTAAATTTATTGTTGACATTTAAGTTAATGAAATTGCAAACAAACACCGCGCTTACATATCTACAAACAAATAGCAATAGACATGGCGATAGTAATGGCAGTGATTGTTTTTCTGTCACTAGAAGACTGAAACTGGTTGTTGCCACTGCACCTATGTATTTTCGAAAGCGACAAGCTCATCAGCGGCGGTGGGAGGAAATGGGGCGAGTTAGACATGAAGGCATATGTATGTATGTATATTAGGGTGGTCCAAAAATGCATTTGGGAAAAAGTAGTCGGAATTTGTATGCTCTCACCCCTTAAGATTGTTCTATATCGAAAAAAATATACCCCTATTTTTTATTTTGAAATCAAAAATCATTTAGAGGTCACTCAAAGCGCCCAAAATTTCCCATGTATTTTAAATGGGGAAAAAACAACTCTTCGTAGAAATGGTATAGAATTCTTAAAAATCAATATTTTTCTATCGGAAAACTCTGTTTATCTGCAGGAGATTCACAATAATGATACCTAATTGTTTATTTAACCATTTTTTCATCGCAACCATAATTTATAGGTCCGCCAAAAGCCCCGAAAAATGCAATTGGGGGACGAACAAAAAATCGTTAGAATTAAAAAATGGTTAAATAAACCAGAGCTTCTAAAGTGTGTTCCGCGGAACCCAAGGGTTCCGTAGAAAAGTCACCGAGGTTCCGCGAGATTAATTTTGGTATGAATAAGCACGGCGGTCGGTTTGAGTTGCACACAGAAAGAAAAGTTCTATAAACAGCTTGACCGAGGCGCTATTATCTATTTTCAAGTATACATACATATGTACCGGTTTTTGGTATGATTGCCGTACTGAGTGCCATACCTATATAAGAGCGTTGAGCTTGTTTTTTTCTAACCGGTATGTGTTGTTGGCCGCTGTAGCCCAAGGGTTAGGCTTTCTGCACATTGGTCGTCCAATCATGGTTACTTCATCGTCACAATCGTGATGCAACTATTACATGACGACTACATTTTCGCACACTCGGTCGTGATATTTCAATTCATTTGGCATCTAAAAATTGACTTGGAGCAGGTATTTTCTGTTTTTTAAAATATGAACTGTCCTGCGACAATTCTAGACTTAATTTTTCAGTAATATCTCTTCTTTTCTTTTCCTGAAATGTATTTTGTGCATGCACACAGAGACTTTTTACAAGTTCGTCATGTTTTATAGTTAAAACGCTCACATTTATTGAATGTTTGTCGGCCGCTGTGGTGTAGTGGTAAGCAGTGCGCGCTTCCACTCCGCAACGCCTGGGTTCAAACCCTGGTCAAAGCAACGTCGCAAAAAATATAGAAAAAAGATTTTTTCTTAACAGCGGTCGTCCCTCGGCAGGCAATGGCAAACTTCCGAGTGTATTTCTGCCATGAAAAACAGCTTCTCATAAAAATACAATCGCCGTTCGGAGTCGGCGTAAAACTGTAGGTCCCTCCGCTTTGTGTGACAACATCAAGGCGCACACCACAAATCGGAGGAGAAGCTCGGCCAAACACTAACATATGTGTAAGCGCCAATCTATTATTATTATTATTATTTCCATTATCCACTTTTTAATAATTTCGACAGATTGTATGCCAAAGGCATTAATTTTTATGCAAGCTTAATGCAAATATTAACTTTTTCATAAATTTTTCCCCATAAAATGTAAACAAACAATGCGTGCACAACGATTAGCAAACGACAGTGCCGTACTTATCCGTTTCTGCATCTTCTACGATTTGCCGATAACTAGCCGATAACGACAGGTGTGCAGATCTCCTTTGAAATGCATGTGCTCGGCCCAAAATTTCAGGGCGAGACGATAACGCAACTATGATTGGACGACAAGTGTGCAGATAGCCTTATAAACAACTTTATACAAGGAACTAGAGCTGCAAAACCAGCGATGGCACTATCGATAGTTTCAATTTGACACCACTATCGATGAATGGTAGCCACTATCGCGATACTATCGGAAATCTTCAAATACAAATAATTGCCAAAAATCAACAGTGAGACCTAGCTACTTCAAACTACAAAAGTGCATACTCAAAAATTTTCTAAGAAACCTAATTAAAAAGCTCGAAATTTTTATTACTCGAAAAACTCGAATTTTCCTCGTTTTTGTAAATTGTTTAAAATTTAGACTTGCAACGTGTTGTTTTTGTTGCTTAAAACAACTTATTTGTTATTTTTAATAAAGCACACCAAAATGGTGTTTAAAACTAATATTTCGGGTTTTCCTACTAATATTACCATATTCAATATAAATAGTGCCGTGGTAAGGATCTCATTTTTTCTCTTACCGTTAGTATCGATACTATCGAATGGTGATGCCCAAAACTATCGAAAATATCGAATGGTCGAACAATAGATTGATAGTTTTGCAGCTCTACAAGGAATCGCGTTCCTGTGTGTAAATGTGAAATGTCATTACTGGGCACTTGGTAAATCACTTGAAATATTTGTCATATTATTTTTCGGATGGTAGTAGTAATATAGGTTTGGTACAAAATCCACACATTTGAATCTGTGTCTCTAAAAGAGTTTTGGGTTACTGTTAAGAGTAAATATCATTAAGTCGCTAAACAGGCCATCCTAACTTTGCTTCCTTCTGTCACAACGTAATTCAGGTCGAAATTGGATGCTACCCCAGAAATGCGCATACAGCTTTCAGACATTAAACTACTATTTTATGCAATAATTAATAACAGCGAAGCAATTTCATTCTTTACATTAAAATTCAAAGTATGGTTACTATTTCTAGTAAAAGTTTTTATTCATATTTAAATTGCACTGCCTTTGATTTTTAGTAATTTCATGTGGGGTTCCATAAAATGAATATTGTTAGTAAGGGTTCCATCATCTTAAAAGTTTAAGAACCCCTGAAATAAACAATAGGGTATTATTATTGAAAGTCTCCTGAAGAGAACCAGAGTTTTCTGATCGAAAAATATTGATTTTTAAGAACTCTATAACATTTCTACGAAAAGTTGTTTTTTCCCCATATAAAAATATGTACATGAAAAACTTTGAGCACTTTGTGCGACCTCTAAATATTTTTTGATTTCAAAATGAAAAAATAGGGGTATACTATTTCGATATAGAACAATCCTAGGGATAGAGAATTGCAATTCCGACTTTACTGTTTTTAGACCACCCTAATGTATATACAAATGCATATAAATACATACAATATATACATATATGTAGATAACTCTTGTGTGCATACAATGAGTCATCAAAGCGAGAAAGCCGACAGCTAGACAAACAGGCAACTAATCGACACATTAGTCTGCCAAAGACGGCCAATGTCGGGGCATATGTACAGGCTTATGTGCTAGTGATTGCTAATGCAACCCCTTGAGAAATGTTGCCAACTGCAGCTTTCGTCCAAAGCGCAATTGAAACTTTGCGGTTTTTTTTACAAGTTTCATTAATAAATTTCTTACTGGGAGTGATTAAACGCCACTACTATACCACAGTCGCAACAGTAGCGGTTCGTGGCGCCTAACAGCACGTTGCCGACAACAAAAGGAGTATCAAAATCTAACGTCATGCGATTTATCAGTCCCGTGAACATGCGAAATATCCTAAAATGTAATCCAACTGACCTCGTTCCCACTGCGAAACCCAGCTGAGGCTAGATAAAGTTGCTTTTGCCATAGTCATCACATCGTCATCGCCGCCGCCATCACATTGCAATTTTGTGGCAACAACTTGCATTACATACGTTGCAAGCGACTACCAACGAATCCAGCTGCATTGTCCATTTTGGGTAGCGACATACAACAGGTCAGCGACTGCAGTTTGCATGTCTATGTCGCTCCAGAGGCAGCCAACAAACGATTGCATTCGGAGTGTATGACACATGCAAAAACAATAAAGCAAAAATGACACAGCCGCCTTGGTGTATTGCTGTTGCTTCTAATTAGTACTGTAGACACAAATTGATTAGGAATCATTTTATTTATTTGACCAATGATCATGTTTCTCAAATACATTTTTCAGTTTTGTTATCAGCACTGAAATCTGATTTTAAATGCGCTCAATCGTTCATTGAGCAGATTCATTTTTACCGTGGGCGCTATACTCGTTCCCAGCTATAAGTGAAAAGCAACGGACAGGTAAACATACAAAAATATGATGACAAATCGCAGTAGTAGGTATGTCGAGATTGGCGGCGATGCTTGTGGCGTTCCGCTGAATCCTACACGCTTGCGCTAAATGCTCGCGCTAATGCGTACCACGCAAATGCTATTTACTCGCCTAATCTCCATAGCGTTAGTAATTATGCGTATTGTATTACAAGCTTTTATTTGAATGCCGCGAAAAACATCATAAAAAAGACACACATGCATACATATGTACGTACATATGTAAATTCCAACAAAAACCAAAACAAAACGATTCAAGTTACGGCTCAACTTTGTTTTGCTTCCCAATAGCTCTGACCCAGTACTCCATGAACTTACAGGTTTTTACACGAACTTGCAGGAAGTTACAGGAAAAATGTTCCCGTACTCCGAAATCCTGTAAATGAGAGCGATTTTTGGAGAGTTGTGTCGAGAAAGAAGTTGCAAGATTTTAACCGAACTTTTTCTTCTGGTAAAATCATGATAAGTGTCAAACGATCGGTTGTTTGACGTTTTTACAGGAATAATGCTTTTTTGTTCCCGTACTTTTTGGTTGTTACTGACTTTGTACTCTCACTTCAGAGAAAAATTTTGCTGTTTGACATTTTTATAGGATTTTACACGAAAAGTATTGGATCAAAGCTAACCCTCCAGTACTGATGTGATTCAATCACTACTTTTGAACCGCTACTGCACCGACTACTAGGGAAGTAGCTACCCTATTAACCCATGGTAGTGCAGAATCAAACCAGTCGCAAGCAGGATTGTGAAAAACTACATAGGGGCGTCCAAAAATACGCAAGTAACTTCTTTAATAACTCCTAGGAGTGCAGAGAGAGCCGATGGAGACTACCGCCTTGTAAAAGTAATCACTGAAATACACGGCAAGCAGTCGATCGGTTATCGACGGAGTTTACTTGGTAGATACCGAATTTTCAGTCCTGTCGTTGCTCTCCCGTACTTCAGGGACATACTAGGTTCACATATAAGTAGATTATCCTCATTTTCGAGCTTAACTCCCTAATCTGTAATTAGAAAAAGAGATTAGCCATATAAAATTCGTCCTTTGTTAATCTGTAATTATAAAATAATCTCAGATTTAACCGATAACTTTTCAGTGTCCATCCTACTTTTATCGATTGTTTTTGCGAAGAAGAGGAGAAATGCCAAATGTAAAAGTAAACAAAAATGGGCGCTAGAAAGGAAAAGAGGTTTGTAAAGGTATTTTTAATAAAATGTTAAGAAAAAAATTATATTTATATTGCTTAATATAGCAGAAAAACGTGATTATGGTGGCACAGAGAAGAAACATAACAAGCACAAAAAATGTGACGGCTAATAATCTGGCATTTACCTGTGTAAACGGGGTGATTAAAAAACGAGCTTTGATTGAGATAATATTTATATGTGAACATACTTTAATAAGCCAATTTTAATGGTGAATTTTGCGCATACACCCGGGCCCACTTGTGCACAAGGGTATATAAACAGCCTAACGGAATGAAGACAGATATAGACATACATATGCACATATAAATAGGTACATATATTTGTTTATAGCAAAATGCTTAGAATGAAGAGAGATTGAGCCATTTCTGTTTGTCCGTCTCGATAACTCGATTAAAAACTTATGTATTTACATCAATGAAACTTATTTCATAGATTGACGTAGGTAGATTGGTATTGTAATAATATTACGAATATTGGTAATAATATCACTGTGATTTTGAGTATGGGTCACTTACATACATACGTACCTCATACACAGTGAAGGCTCCCATACGTGGACACCGATGGTCACTTACTTTTTGTCCGCTTATGGGAATTTCGAAAAAAAAAATATTACAATTCTAATTTAAAAAATTTTAATTGCGGGTGCCTAAATTAAAATAATATTTATCCTTCAATAGATAAAAACAGAATGAATGGAAAATAAATTCAAATTTATGGCGTTTTCTTTTCTACCGACAAATCTCATTGCCCGCTTCGCTGGAGCTCTGCGGTATCTGCAGGGGCGAAGAAGAGCCTCTAGAGCAGCGTCAATGTGGGAGCACCTTCGAGAAGGGAATTCATTTTACCGTATAGCTCAGATTCTCAGACTTCACATGTATGCGCGTTTGAGCTACGCCAGTCACTAACTTGACTAGACCTAGGCAAACACAACACGGAAGAGTATCACGATAATATCGTATTAAAAAACGATCGAGACCCCACTCAAGGTCGAAATTTTCAGTGTTTGGGTGCATTCGAAAATGTCAAAGTACAAAGCATCAGTCTCTTTTACTTCTAAACCTCTAATGCCAAAAGTGCGCAGGCACAGTTAGATTCTAGGTTTATACTAGGTTGCGCGACATAGAGTTTTTCTAATATTTAATGCAGTTTAGAAATAAAAGGAGGCTGGTGCTTTGCACATATTTTGACGTTTTGAAATTAACCCTTTATTTAAAGAAGGGTTCAGCGCAGATCGCTAAGGATAAGTTCGTGATCGAAACCTAATGATTTATTTAAAACCCGAAATTAGTGTAGGCACATCAGGCAATATATCGAGCGTTTAATAATATAGAGATGTAATTCAAAATTTACGTTTTTGGAGATTTCATCATACAATTTATATGCTTGATAAAAATAATGTGCTCAGCCTAAGAAATGACTAAACTTATGTGTCTTTATATCTGTCTTTTTAACCGACTACACAAAAAGGAGAAATGTTATCAATTCGTCGGAATTTCTTTGTATGTTACCGCATAACTTTTTCTATAATTATTTTTTTTAAATGAAAGATGCTACCTCACAGGTGGTCCCATATTAATTTGGTTTAAATCCGATCTTAAATTTTTATATGAGAATTGAAGTCGGTTTTGTTTTTTGCTTAAAAATTACTTGTGGTATACCAATTGTATGAACTTATCAAACTTTGATTGCCTTTGCGCACAAAATATAAATTTTGAAACAATTCTATATGTTATTAAACGTGCTATATGTAAAAGAGATAAACATGCACACGAACGATTGTACGTTCCATTTTGCCTAAGACCCACATATGAGTATACATAATTAATTGGTAGCAATGTTCAATGCACATGCGCGTTTACTTGCTAATGTTACCATCTTGCTAACTTTTATGTAGAAAATTACCTTTCACCTATGTAAATCGATTATTTGAAAAGCATGAAGGTATTCAGCATGTGAACCCCACGTATCATAATTGATTTAAGTTTATGTAAGGCCCTTAAGTGCAATCGCTAAGGTAAATCCTTTTTTTCCCTGCAGGTGAGCTTTATTTTTTGAATGTAAGTCATTAATCACTTCTTAATAGCCGAATCTCAATTGCGCGTTCGGTCGCTCGCGCTTTCATCGTACCTCAGTGGGGCGTTGCACTGAAATTCGGTTTTGTAGTGCTAAAAGTATATATACATATGGGCCAAAATGCGTACTGTAACATTACATTTTGGCTTAAACTGCTTTTCAAAAACCGCTGAAACAATTTTCGAAAATTTTTTTATGCTTGCATCTGAAAGCATAATTATGTGGCATTATTTAATATATTCTTAAAATATATTCTAACACCTGTTGTTTAGGAGTTATGAATGTTTTAACAGCGGACTGTTACATTACCATTTTTGGAAGTACTTTTTGAAGCTGTTTTATATTATCGAACAAGTCTGCTCTCCTGATACAATGTTTTCAAAAGTTGGTACATAGTTTCTTAGCTAAGGATGGAGCTCCAGAACTACATATTAATTGAAATTCTAAAATTAATTTTGAGGTCAATATTTGCAAATAAATAGTCGGACTGCTACGTTGCACAAAAAGACTGTTACATTTCCTGTGCGATATACTTGTAGCGATAAGATTATAATTAGGTTTTTAGACGGCAGTATACATGCGATTTGACATGTAATTCAAAGGAATTAAGAACATGATAGTTATGAATACAGATTTGAAAATATCTGATGTTGTTCAGCTGAAGGTCGTTTCCGAAGTAAATTTTTGCGTGCCTCGAGCTCGAACTTGGAACTGCGCCAAGATGCAGTTGTTTTTCACGGTTAAGTACACGAAAAACAGCATTAATGCCCACTTTTGTTTGCTCTATGCTATATAGTACTATTCTTACACTTCAAAATACGCCTTTCGAGTTCCTTTTTGAATAAATATAATTATCGGGGTTTTTTATTTTTCTAAAAAAAAATACCTGGGAAGTTATGTATATTTTCTGGTAGGTCTTTTCGAGTAAAATCAGAATCGAAATATGAAATTTGCCAAACACCCCCAAAATCTTGATTTACCGTTAAAAAACCCTGTTTTCGTACTTTTGCGCACTTATAAGCCTGTAACTTAGTGCATTATCAACCGAGTTTCGGCTTATTGCCAGGTCTAAAGTGAAGAAACTTGGACCTTTCGAACGATATATATGCGAGTAAACAAACGTTAAGAGATCTGTGTGTATTTTACTTTTTTTCGCCTTCCTTCAATTTTGGTGGGGTCTTTACGCACTATTTTATAAGAAAACCATACTAGTCCCAAATTGATTGTAAACCCAAATTTAATAACGAAAAAACTAGTGTTTGTTTTCAAAAATCGGATGAAAGTTTACTGAGTTATTAATGTTTTTATGAAAATTTTATTTTTTTTCAAAAATATTATTTTTGGCTATACAACTCAAAAATTTTTGCTTGACAGTTTTTTTTTTATTTGACGTTTTCTATGATCGCAAAGTATGGCCATCCCGAGAGCCGCATTAAATAGGCCGGAAAACGTTTTAAACGTCCCATTGGTTAGTCCTGAAAATATTGTCCTACCACCACTGCATTTAAAGCTAGGATATATGAAACTATAGGGGTATTCTCACAGTCCTGCAAAGCCCTGCACGGTGCACGGATTTCACGGTTTGCAAAGCTGTCCCATCAGAAAACCGGTTTTTTCGTGCAATCCGTGCAATCCATGCACCGTGCAAGACTCCGAGAATACCGTAATTTGTAAAATCTTGGATGTAAATTGCGCCGCTTTTTGTCATCTTAAAGTGTTGTTCCCAAAATTAAGTGAAGCCAAAATAAAAGGAGGTATTAATTTTTTATTCTCTCATCTAAAACTTTTTCATCAGTTTAATCTCTTTTTATGAATTTTAGATATTTTAATAGGATCTGAAATTCGTAAAATTATGACCGACGTGAGCTTCTTGCACAAGCTAAGCTCTGTAGAAAAACGTGCATGGCAGAGTTTTGTATTAAATAATTTATTTATTAATTTTTATTTTTTGAGCATATTGAAGTTTGAAGGACTTGGCCGAGCCTAGGATATTGACCAAAAAATTCCAAATTTCACACAGATTTGTTTTAAAGCATAATTAATCATATTTTTGCTATTACCAATCAAAATTCTAAAAAAGCGGATTTTCGGCCCACGCTAATGTACATACATACATTTGGGTGTGTTTGTGTGTGCGTGTGTATCCTGCAGGGAAACCACGGACTAGTGAATCAAATTTCTAGTTTCGTACTAGGTCTTTATCGCCAAAAAGGAACTAGTCCGATAGGAGCTAGATCCCCACCAGTCTAAAATCGGCGAAAAGTGGTACTCATAAAAAACTAATTTTTTTCAGTTTTTTTCACTAGAAATCTATATCTAAAGTGACGAATTTAGAACTGGTTCGGAACTATAGCAAAAGAGATGCAGAACCAACTAGATCTTGTTTGTCGAATCTAGAACTAGTCCGGAACTATCGAAAAAGGGATGCAGAACCAACTAGATCTTGTTTACTTTACACAGATATGTGTTCGGCGGCTTTTTCGTTCAAATACGCTTCTATTCTGCATTTCGCAGATGCTTTTTCATAGATTGGTAATACAAAACCAAAATTTGTGTTAACATTTCAACATCTTGGGACCGTCTGGAATCTAACAGCGAGCACCTCTGCAAACTCAGCTACAGCTAAAGGTATGTAAACGTACATTTCTTACAATCATTCAAACAAATGTAATTTCAAATTGAATACACATTTCTTCCGAAGAAGATGGAATAACGAACTGTACGAACTTTTGAACGACGTGGACATAGTTAAGAGCATAAAAATACAACGATTTCGATTGATGTTGTATGCATGGATGACGACGCTCCGGTGAAAAGATCCTTCGACTCCGCACACATGGATGGACAACGAAAGCATGGGCGCCCACGAACACAATGAAAGGACCAAGTGCAGAAGGACCTGTCCGCACATGGGATGAACAACTTGCGCAAATCTGCAAAGGAGAGAGGCAACTGGCGAAGTTTTTTGTTCTCGGCCCAAACCGACAAGAAGAAGATTGGTTTACAACCAAGAAACATAAATACGCTAAATACCAATAATAGAACTTAGGAAATGACTTTATTTATTTTGAATCCAACATTTAAATATAAAGTGACATTTAAAGTTAAAGGTTACTTCAAAAAAGGTCCTAAATAAGTAAAAGAAAAATAGCCAAAACTGTTCAAAATGTCACTAACTTAATAAGGTGACTACAAAGGTATGTGTATGTATGTACTTAGGTCATATGATTTCATTTGCACACAACTCATTAATATTCATTTCGCCTTCTGCCGCTATGCTCTTTTAAGTTACGAAAACAATCGTGCCTCATGTATGAATGCATGTATGTAGCTGAGTTGTGAATGAAGCTTACAAATATGCATGTAAGTATGTATATGAAAAAAATAGCAAGTTATACTTGTATATGTATGTACGTCTTTATTTTTATAATCGTTACATTTTATTCTATGAGAATTCATTCAATAAATGAACATCTGCGCCGTACAAAAATATGTTTCTTGATTATCTCATTCCTTCACTGCCGATTCGCAAGAGCTAAAGGTAAGTTTTGTCTGTGATATAGAACTACAAGCAATATTATATTGAGGTGATAAACCTTGTTCTTTTTGACACTACCAAACAGGTATATTGATTGTATTCTGTAAGTTTTTGCATGTAGGTTGAGAATATATTTAGAAGATAATTCTTATTTGAATATTTATTACCAAAACTGAGACTAACTTTAAAAGGAAATTTTAGAAAATAAAATGGAAATTAAATTATTTTAGAGAACTTAGTAAGATGTTTTAGTGAACCCACATGAATAAGTTGTGTGGATTCTTAAATACCAAAACATTAAAAATCATGTTCAGTAAACATTTCTGTATATGCTGCCATACTTTTTCAGATCTAATCAATAACTTCCAAAGAATATTTTCATGTCTCTTCACTTTAATATACTCGCTTAGCGGTACAAAGTCTGCTGCGCCGCAGGGCACATGTATCAGCCATCAAGCGCAATAAGGCCTGATGAATACATGTCCGATGATTAGAATCCCAGGGTACTTTGTTAATCCACAAGGCGACCCTGTGGTTTATGTCAAATACCACGTAATAAGGCGTCTGAACATTGCATATACGTACATATTAAAGGTCCTATTAAAGATACTGTGAGAAAGATCGAAGCCATTCATAAACCAACTGATTGGACTTTATCAGTGTGCTTTACAACTTTTAGCAGATTTTCAGAGTGTGCATCTATGACAAATAAATCGATCATCACTCCTTTGTCAATTTTAAAGCATGTACCTCCTGGAAACACCATGCAAGATTATATTCCCAAAGAAGATTGAATGATGATAATACCCTAAGGGTGGTATTATCACGTGCGAAGCGAATGGATTGGCGGACGCAACTTAAATATGCATTAAGAGTGTTCGCTTTTACCAGCTTGTGCAAGTTCCTTGCATCGCGAACACTTTTAATGCCTTCTGTGCCTTTTAATTTGGTTCGCCAAATCGTTCGCTTCGCCAAAATCATTCGCTTCGCAAGTGATAATACCACCCTTAGAACGAGTTGGACATAGTCAAAAGCATTAAATAAATTATGGGTTAAAAGACTAAGAACGCGCTTTAGGGTCGTTTTTACAATCGCGAGTTAACTCTCATTCGGCAGTTAACTACAGGTGGTTAAGAAGGTGGTCTTAGGAGGAAGACCGTTTTGAAAAATATTGAAATGTCGGCTGAAATAAATGTCAAACGCAGTTGCAATATTTGACCTATTGGACTGGATTTGTATGTACCGATGAAAATATACTTCCACACTGGCGTTGCCAAATGTCCAGTATTTGCCGGGATGTCCCGGATTTTGCGTTAAATTTGAAATGATCCGTCGGGACAAGATTTTTCCCGAATTTTCGACAATTTCATTAATCATTTCAACCTGTAAACTTCTACTCAACATGGTTATGCTTTAACGCGGCTATTGTGAGTATTTCATTACTTGGGCTCGGAATCGCATGCATTAAAAAATCAAAAATATGCGCATGTAATATGCACGCAAAATTCAAAAATATGCGCTATAAACAAGTAAAATATACAATTAAAAATATTTTCCTAATACAAATACATACTAATAATGGCACAAAAATAAAAAACACATGTATTTTAACAAGAAAATAACTAAAACAACGCACTTCAAAATACAATACATATTTATGTATAAAATTAGTTTATAAACGAACTGTCAGTAACAATCTTGTGTAAATAGAAACATTCACAGTTTAATACATAGTTTGAGAAAGTTTGCCATTTTGGTTCCACAACTCCTGCAACCTACAGCCATTTGGCGGCTTTAATGAATTTCAGTACGTCATAAAGAGAGAGACAGCTGCACTCTTAAACATTCTGCAGAGGGAATGCAGAGGGTCTTTAGCCTCATCCTTGCGAGGGCTTGACACTCGCACAGGAAGTGTTCGCCAGTCTCTTTTGAGCTAGGGTCATCGCAACTACCTTTTGAAGGGTAATGCATGTACTTCAACGGGCCAGTGCCCTGTGAATACTGCAGTAAGTTTGTAGGTATCTTCATTGCTCATTCCTAAGAGAGCTTTGGTTCTAAGTGGGTGGTAGGACACCCTGCTTGGCCTGCGAGTGATTTCGGTAATTGATGCCTTTATCTCCCTGAGCGAGGCGCTCCCGTCCACCGCTGCCTCGTTTCCATAAATGTCCCTATGTCCCAGGACCCATATTAGGGTAATTTCGTATTGATCAGAAACATAGGCCAGTTCTCTCTTACAGTCTTCCACTAGTTGAGACCTAACAGAGGTAGAAGAGAGTGCCTCAAGGGCAATTTTTTTTGTAAAGGGGAATTTTTTTGTCAAGAGATTACTCACTAAATTTAAATGGTTATAAATCAAAAAATACACTGACTGAAAAAAATGTTAGAATTAAAAAAAAACGTGCTAAATTTAATAAAATACGCATATGAAAGAGCACCAACCCAACTCGTTATAATTTTGAGTATGTACGTTATAAAATATGTCGTTGTGAAGTGCACAGATGCTTTTTCGTAACTACGAAGAAAAAAAAAATGTATTTTATGTTTCGTCTGATAGTAATTGAACCCGGACCCTTTTGGCAGCAACCAATTGTATCAAGCGTCTTTGCACACTCAGCCACCGCCATACATGTAAACGTGTTTTCAAATGTTGAGTTTGAATCATTTTTACAGATAAACATGTACCATATGTGTGTGTATGTGTTGTCACCGCTGTGCATGCTTTGTATACATATACATACTTTCTTAATTATACAAGAAAAAGCATCCGAGACGTGCAAAACGCCATGCGTGCCGTGAAAAATGCTTCATTTTAATACGGGCGTATTTGAATTGAATATTTCCATTATACGTAGTGTATGTATAATGGAAATATTCAATTTTGAACACCTTTCACTTGATTTCAATACGAACATTTTTAAACGGTAATCAAATAAAAAAATATCATTTTTACAACGCGTTTTTTTCTCAGTGTATGCAAAAAACATGTATTTATTTTAAAACATACTAAAATATGCGCAATAAATATGCAAAATCTGGTATTTTTCGCAAAATCATGCACTTACTGCAAAATATGCACTAACGATTGAATGCCATTTTAAAGGAAATTTCATGATTCGTTAAGATAACTTAACCATTTCCATTTGAAGATGCCCAATAAAAACATGCATTCGCATGAGATTCCGAGCCCTAATCATTACCAAGCATACTTGCATGCACCTCTGTAAGAAAAAATAGCTAAAAATTACCGTTGAGTTTTTCTATTTTTTTTGTGGAGGGTGTTGCGAGTTTCTTCCATTTAACGCATGAACAATACTGACTTTTATATGGAAGAAAAACGCAACACTCTCCACAAAAACAATTTTAAGAAATCAATGGTAATTGTTAGCGACTTGAAACTTGCACTTTATTGTACTATAATTGAATGGGCATACTCTTTTTAGGAAATCTAATTAAAAAAATTTTAATTTTGATGAACATTTTTTTAAGTTTGATTAGTTTTTGTGAGCTTTTTGCAGGATTTGAAACTTTTATTTATGTGGTATCTGTTATAGATCGTCCCATATTTTAAATGAAAATTATTAACAATAAATAAATAAAGATAAGATGCCAACAGTATGACTTTGAATTTTGCTGATATTATTTTGGCCGAAACCGTATCTCTTATTTTGTTTTTATGGTTTTGTCAATTACATGTCTACGTACATACATACATATTTTTGTATACATTGAAAAGTGTTGTCATGAAATAAACGAAATTTATCATAAGCATATAACTAATCTGAACTTTAATTCGTTGAAATGGATCACTTTTGTTAATATGTATATGGTTAGTAGTTGGGCTTTTAAACCAACTCCTTTATTTATTATATATTACATTTTTGTAAATCCCGTATTTTTGGGAGAAACTATGCGTTTGTCCCGTATGGCTGGAAAAAAATCTGGCAACACTATTCCACACCCATGAAAGCAAAAGAAGCAACGACACAATGGGAGGAGTAAGAGCAGAATGGCCGGTCTTCACGCGGTATGTGTAACTAATGAAACTTCGCAAAAGAGGAAAGAAGGTTTTTGATATTTTTGTCTATATTAACATTGATATATTTATAAATATCGTTTTCGATATAAATTTTTAGACCAATAATGTGACAAATTTGTTGATCCGACGTCTTTCTTCATAAGTCTGCCCATTATCGCCAACTAAGTTAAAGAATTTGAGGAATAATTGTGTTCAAATAACATTGTGCCTCTGCAGGAATTGAGTCTATTGCAAAATTATATGGAATATTAACTTATTTCTTACTAAGTGCACAAGTAAATTAGCCGTGTTATGCTATCTCGGGTAAAAGCGAGCCCCATGACCCATTTCGAAAAATACTACTCAATTCGCCCGACGAAACAATAAAAATCGTTACAAAAAAAAAAAACAATTAATATTAGAAAAATACATATTTTGTTTTATCAACCTAAGCTACCAATTTGCCGACTAGACAATCAAAATCATTTAAAAATACTAAAAAGGGGAGTTAGTAATTAATATTAAAAAATATATATGTACATACATATATTTTGTTTCATCAACCTAAAAACTGTACCATAAATGATATGGAGTTTAAATTGTTATTGCAATGAACAATATTAAAAGAAAGTGAAATAATTACCCAATAAAGGAAATATGTACATATGTACATGTTAAGCATTAAATTGAGCACAAATTATATTAAAAAAAGATAGCAAAATATATAATAAAATAAATTATTGTACCTGTGTACGTTGAATTAATCGAGCTTAAGTTGTCATCGCTTTCACGACTCATGCTTTTCGTATCTGTAAAATAAACGAAATAAAAATGTGAAAGGGCAAAGCGTAAGCAAAGGTTAAAATGCAAACTAAATAAATATTGTAACACATGCAAGTAAAATAATTTTCAAGCAAACCAAGAACGGCTAAAATCATTAATAACAAAATTCTCAAATATAATAGATGTTTAATACGAAAATTATCGATACAAATAGCGAATAAACAAACATTTCTGCTATGCTTTGGAGGGTTTTTCGCAGAAATTAGAGTAATTAGAGTAAGGTTGGAGTAGAAAATGACACACAGAATAGGAAAGTGATACAATTTAAAAAATATAGTTCAATTTGAGTGTTTACATATCGATGGTCCTCTGCAATAACGGCACAACCCAAAGTTTCATGTTTTTGAGTGATATAGCGGATTGGGTTTATAAATAACCATATTTGTACTTTCCTCTTATTAGCTCGGGATGTAACTATATAATATTGATGCGCCTAAAAGATGCAGCGATTTCTATTCTCAAGTTACATACCTGATCACAGTACGAATGACAATTATAATAGGGAGGTTTTAGTTTTTTAAACTATAATTTTATTATTCTGTAACAAATCAACATAGGCTTAGTTGTTACCAATCCGGCAGAAGCGCACTTTTGCCATTTGTCATAAAACCGAAGTAGCCAACCCTTACTACTGAACGGCGGCAGACGGAATTTTTTTCGTTTAACTACTTACCGAGTTGTTACTTATATCGTATTTTTGCAGTCCAACACTTACTAGATCTTTAGAAAAAGTCATAATTTGAAAGCTTACAAATTTTTCCTACAGAATTACTGCAAATAATCCGGAATAATTACGAAACACAAAATCTTTAGTTGGCTCTACTGAAATATATATTTTTGAGTTGTGTCGTTATTGCAGAGGGCCATCGATATTTTGGCTAAAAATCTTTATATCGTCGGTGATACTACGGTCTATATCTATTAGTACCCTTGACACTTGAAATAGATGGTCTCTTACTTGCACCGGAATGCATCTGCAAATCATTGCATCCTAATAAACGAATGACAAAACTGCATACCTTTGGCTGATGAAGATGAACGATTGCCAGATTCGATCAGATATAGATAACACAGGCCAACAAAAATGGGAAACAATTTTGTAACCTAAAATTTTAAAGCTGTTTTTGATAGACTTTTTCATGGTGATTACGAATCCGTAAGTAAAAAGTTTCCATCACGTCCAGATTTTGAGAAAAGCGTGGTCAAAGTATCGAAAAATCGCGTTGTATGCAACATTTGAGAAGCTCTAGCAAAAAAACAAAAGGTGATAGAACCCTACGATTCCTTAAATTAAAGCCAGAACTCTCGACTACTATCCCTGAAAATACCATTCGTGCACTTTGACTTGATGGTCTTTTATAGTCACTTATAGCTACGGTGACCAACCGTTGTTTTTTGCAGGACCGTACTGTTTTTCAAAAGTCGGTCCTGCGTAGTTTTTCAAACTTAAAAAACCTGAAAATGTACTGATTTTTTCCAAGTGTCCTGCATTTGTCCCGCATTATATTCGTTATTTTAAAATTATCGGACAATGGATGGATTTTTTCAAAAAAGTGTTTTTGGTACTTTTCGTAGCTTTTCTTCAATATCTCTCTTACCAAAATATATAACTTGTGGCGACTTCAATGAAAATTACACTGGACCACAAATTTCAACTTTTTCTCTTTACCAGAAACGCCGTTATGAAATTCTTATGTAAAATCACCCCCTGATTCCGAAAATCAAGGTTATTTTTAATTCTATGGTACCGTTTTTGAGATATTTGCAATTTACCGTTTTTGCAAAAAAAAAAAAAAAAAAATTGGGTCCACTTTATCATATATATCTCAAGAACGAATTAAGCAATTCCAAAACGGTTTGAAGCTTTTAAAAGGTAATAAAATTTTCTATAAACTGTGCATACAACACTTTTTGCTAGGCCCTGTAG
>NW_016157821.1:67335-69214 GCF_001687245.7 Rhagoletis zephyria | reverse complement strand
TTTTTTTGCAAAAACGGTAAATTGCAAATATCTCAAAAACGGTACCATAAAATTAAAAATAACCTTGATTTTCGGAATCAGGGGGTGATTTTACATACGAATTTCATAACGGCGTCTCTGGTAAATTTTGGCCGTCGACCAGTGTTATTAGTGCTACTGGCGACCATTTGCATTTTGTCGTCATAGTCGAAAAAAGTGAGATTTTCAATCAAATACGCAGTTTCATTTGATTATTTTTTTTTCATTATTTTAAAAATTCGATAAAGAAGATATCTCATTACAGTAAATTTTGAGCCAAAGATAATGAAAATCGAATTAGATATGTAGATGCTATGGAGCGCAATCTGCACAAATTATATATTTTTGTAAAGGGCACTTTGTAATTCGTCGTTTACGTCGGTTCATAGCGTCGATTTTTGACAAATAACTGCGAAAAGTACCAAAAAACGAAAAAAGGGTATTGTTTTCGTTTTGAACGACTCAAAATTTGCCTATAAAATAATCTTTTAAAGATTTTCACTTTTCGTGTAAGCTATTGTAATTATATGTTTTACTATACTTACATAAATATTTATTTTTATATTGATTTAAATAAAAATAAAAAAAAGATTAATATCGATGAAAAAACGTGATTCATTTTTAAAGTTTAAAATGTATTAAGAATTTAGAATCATAAATACTCTTTTGATATTTTTATACTAAGTAAATATATGTAGGCATATTTTTGAAAAATTGTCCTTCATTTCACAATACTCCAGTATTTTGTTATTGTTCAATAAATGACTATCAGTGATCATCAAGTCATCAAGATATTAGTCGAGAGTTCTAGTTTTAATGTAATGTGGAACGATTTTCCATCATCCCTTGTCAAATTTGGTTTGGAGACAAACATTCATTTGTCATTGTCATTGTCGTTTTTCGTTCTCAGTTTTAATTTAAGCCGAAGTGTAAGGTTCTATCACCTTTTGTTTTTTGCTATGGCTTCTCAAATAATGCAAAAACCGCGATTTTTTGATACTTTGACCACGTTTTTCTCACAATCTGGACGTGATGGAAACTTTTTACTTGCGGATTCGTAATCAGCATGAAAAAGTCTATCAAAAACAGCTTTAACATTTTAGGTTACAAAATTGTTTCCCATTTTTGTTGGCCTGTGTAACAGATCAATTAAGCACCAGAGGTAATAAGTGACATAGAACGTTTTGCAGTATCGCCGACGATATGTAGTTAAATACATACATGCGTATGTAGTTACGTATTTTGAAGAAAAAAATATTAGAGTATAATCCTTAGCAAATATTATCGGCATCGATATTTATTCACACCGTTTCGTATTCATTGAGAATAAGTAATTATTGAAATTAATAACGAAATCCATATTATTGACATTTTTTTCGAGTTAACAAATTGGAAAAATTATAAACAACTTAAATTTTTCGAATAAGTTAAAGGAGGAAAAGGTCGTAACGCATGCTGAAAACCAGGGTTCGAATTTGCACACACATGCGAAGCACACCCTAACAATTTAAGCTCACACACGTGTGCTGTGCATATAAGAAATTAAAAACTTGCTCTCATCAGATGTGTGTGCCGTTTAGTAGAAAGCTTTGCGCAAGGTATCGTAATTGAATTGTTGGCATAACAAAAATGAAAATAGTGGAAAAAAGCAAACGATAATTTACAAGGCGTACTTAGCACATCGCATAGGCAACTGGCTGAGTCAGTGGGATCGTCGGTTCGAATCCTACTGAAAGAAGTGGTAATTTAGAGAAATACAAAATCTTCGATAAATCAGTAAATATTGAAGCTAATTTATTCAAAATTGATACTTGCAACAATTCTTTACCAAGAAATACCAATTTGTACCAAACTCGGTGTG
>NW_016157821.1:62549-66455 GCF_001687245.7 Rhagoletis zephyria | reverse complement strand
CTGATGAGGAAATGTGGTGATTTCCGAAATAGCTATCACTTCTACCATTTTTATACCCGAGCGCACTTGTGCACAAGGGTATATATAATTTGTTCACATAACGGTTGTTTTAACAGGCAAAACGAATCGAGATAGATGTTATTGTGCTTGCCACATATAAGCAAAACGTTGAAAATTATTGAAATCGGACTAAAATAACGGCCGCTTCTCATATAACGGTAAATTTCAGAAATGCTTGAAACTTCAATATTTCGAAATTGAAGGACGCTAATTTACTCAAAATTGATACACCCCGGCTTACCATCTAGCGGAAGGTTTCGGAAAGGTGAAAAAACATATATTTAATACTTGCGCCGGGTATTTAATGTTCGGCTCCGCCCGAACTTAGACTTTCTTACTTGTTTCAAATTATTGTTGCTTTTCCACAATAAATTTTCATTTAAAAAAACGGCCTAGAGCTCAATATAAATTGTTGAATACATTTTAATAAATAATATTATATACATTCTAAAGTATTAGAGTAAATAGACAATTCGTATTTTATTTAAAAGGAGAAGAGATCGGTAATCCTGACGGCCACTGGCACTCGTAATAACATTAGAAACAACGTCGTTCATTGCCAGACACTTAGCATGGTTCCTACCCCCTGCCAGACACCCTTAAACCTTGAAAATTTTAAGTTATACTTTCGTCATAGTATAAAAGCTGATTTTTATGTATGTCAATTGGGGAACTATCAAAAGATGTTTCCTCACTTGCCAGGCCGTTTCGATAGTTCCTTCATCTTGCCAGACGCTTTAAAGGCGTAGGTCCGAGCATGAAAAAACTGATAAAAATTATACTTTGTTAGTTACTTATCGGAGACGGCGGTCCTTACAAGTTGAATTCCAATTTCTTACGAAATTTGTTAATGCCAATGGCTATTCGCTATGCCACAAAGCCTATTTTTTACAAAATTTTATAAGAAATATAAACATAAAATCGACTAAAATTCTATAAAAAAGTGTATATTTGAGAAAAAATCTTTGAAAAATTAAAGTTGGTTGTGATGTCGAAGATATTGTTGATAATAGCTGAAAATTAGATGGTTCGGTGGGAAGTGAAGAACAAACGCGTGTACAAACGAAAAAATATAACAACAATGCCATTGTTAACATGCTGGAGTAGTTTTGTGCTACTCTGATGTAATAAAGAGATGGAGTATATGGTCCTGCCCTAGGACATCAATGTTAATTGGACCATATTTTTTATATGAATTGTGGTTAATTTTGGAGTACTCCTTGGCCCTTAGGGAGTACTCTTAACAAGCATGCATGGAGTAGTCGCGATTTTTGCACGGAACAAACAGCACACACTTTTCTGTGAGCGAGTTTTATTTCCACTAATGCACACATGTGTGTATGAGCAATGAGTGCAAGTTGAGTATGTTTCTGGCGTGTGCGTGAGCTGAGCATGTGTGTGCAAATACGAACCCTGCTGAAAACTAAAAAAAAGTTAGAAGGCTGGTTTCTCCAACTCAACCTTACTTAGTTAAGTCAATTTTCTTGACTTAGTCAAGAATAAGCTGTGTAAAATGTGGGCTAACTTTTGACTTAAGTGCAAAAAGTGGCTAAACTAAGTTAAGTTGAGTTGGAGAAATCAGCCCTAGGTCATTAAAAAAATAAGAAAGGTTTTAGTTTGATTTTGTGTTGCCAGATCGAAAACTTCACTTACCTTGATTAATATTAAACCTAGCCTAGAATTTTATTATTAAAAGTTACTTATCGCTAGCTTACAGTAAAAAATTTGTAATACCTTGTTTGTATACACCTACATATGAACCACATTAATAAAAAAGCGATTTGACTAAACACATAAACATGTATATCTTTTACATAAGAGTGAAAATTTCTCAAGTGGGCCACCCAAAATTGGATGCTCAAGATTTTTTCGCACAAATCACTTTATTCGGTTTACAACCATAAAAAAAAATATATCACTTGAGCAAATTTGTAAAATTCGAATTTTTACAAGAGTTATTGTTATTAACTTTTTTTGATGAATTCATTAATTATTTATGTATTATCCTCTGATTCATAGCATGTATCTTGCTGATTTTTTCCACGATAATAGTTAATTAGACACGCTTTAGCCTGATTGTTTCAATTTTTCAAATAATCATTATTTTGTATACAATTTTTAATAATTTTAAAAAAATTTTATAAAGAAATGAAAATATTTATTACTTCTCGATCAGATTTTTTTAATCGTTTACATTGAATATCAATCCTTATTCTATAATACATTACACTGTGCGACACTAAAAAATACCTGGGAAGTTATGTATATTTTCTGGTAGGTCTTTCGTGTAAAACAAGAATCGAAATATGAAATTTGCCAAACACCTCCAAAATCAGGATTTACCGTTAAAAACCGGGTTTTCGTACTTTTGCGCACTTATAATCCTGTAACTTAGTTCATTATGAACCGAGTTTCGGTTTATTTCCGGGTTTAAAATGAATAAACTTGGGCCTTTCGAACGATATATATGTGAATAAAGAAACCTTAAGAGATCTGTGTGTATTAACCCAGCAGACACATTTTTTTTTTACTTTTTTAACCTTTTTTCAACTTTGGTGAAGTTTTTACAAACTATCTTATAAGAAAACCATACTAGCACTAATTTGATTATAAAACTAAATTTAGTCGCGAGTAAAACGAGTGTTTATTTAAAAATAATCGGCACAATGTACATATATAAATATGCATGTTATGTTTGTACATATATATGTATACAGCTTTAAAAAATATTGTACTAAATTATCTATGCTTATGTTTATGAATAAATTTAATTTTTTTCGCGCTCTCTGGTTGCACCACGCTCGCTGCGAGTCCGCGCAAAACGCGACATGAAGGCAAAAGCACCCAAGGCAGGAGCGAAAAAAATTAATAACTTGCGAATCCGTGCAAGTTTCCGTGTTTTTTTTTTTCTTTTAAATAATGTGTTATAGAATAAGGATTGATATTCAATGTAAACAATTAAAAAATCTGATCGAGAAGTAATAAATATTTTCATTTATTTATAAAATCTTTTTAAAATAATTAAAAATTTTATACAAAATAATGATTATTTGAAAAATTGAAACAATCAGGCTAAAACGAGTCTAATTAACTATTATCGTGGAAAAAAACAGCAAGATGCATGCTATGAATTAGTGGGTAATAAATAATTACTGTATTCATAAAAAAAAACTCAGTGCGTGTAGTCCCTACGCGCGGAAGAAGTGAAACTTAATAGAGGAAATTCTTCATCTTCTTCTTCACCTTCATCTTCATCTTCATCTTCATCTTCATCTTCATCTTCATCTTCATCTTCATCTTCATCTTCATCTTCATCTTCATCTTCATCTTCATCTTCATCCCACGTCATAAAATCTGTATCGTTCGTTCGATTTTTAAAAATGAGGTGTCACATGAAAGGCCTTGTCCTTCGGGTGTGCAACGTAGCTTTAGTTCCATGAAAGGAGTTGCCACATGTTAGAAAATCGAATTCAAAATTTCTCTGCCGCAGAGGGTTGCGTAAAATATTTAACATCAAGTCATAAAATCTGTATCGTTCGTACGATTTTCAAAAATGAGGTGTCACATGAAAGGGCTTGACCTGCAGATGTGCAGTATGGTTTTAGTCTTTTAAAGGGTTGCCATATATACGAAAATCAAATTCAAGTTATTTATTAAGTTAAACGAATTATCCCAATATGGGTATCAAAAGAAATGGTTTTGAATAAGTTGTATTTTCTAGCTAAATGTAGGAGGGTTGCCACCTGTTTCAAAACTAAAATTTAGTTAAATTATACAAAAGTCTTACGCTTAAAATACTATACAGTACAGAAGGAGCTTACAGAAACACAATTAAAATATTTTTGA
>NW_016157821.1:56895-61780 GCF_001687245.7 Rhagoletis zephyria | reverse complement strand
TGTTAAATATTTAACGCAACCCTCTGCGGCAGAGAAATTTTGAATTCGATTTTCTAACATGTGGCAACTCCTTTCATGGAACTAAAGCTATGGTGTACACCCGAAGGACAAGGCCTTTCATGTGACACCTCATTTTTAAAAATCGAACGAACGATACAGAGTTTATGGCTTGGTGTTAAATATTTAACGGAACCATCTCCGAACTCGATTAAGAAGTTTCACTTCAAAAAAAGTTAGTAACAATAACTCTTGTAAAACTCAAATTATATTTTTTTATGGTTGTAAACCGAATATAGTGAATTGGGCGAAAAAATTTTTACCATCCAATTTTGGGTGGCCCAGTTGAGAGATTTACACTCATAAGTGTTTATACCTGGGTCTTTATGGCGCACTAGATGAAACCGTATTCAGTAGTAAATAAAATATACTGTTTTCAGTTGGCATTTCTTTTACACTCGTAATTAGATTTTGCGATTGACAGAAATTTAAGCGAACAATATAATACATCAAATATAAAATTTCAAATTTAAAACGGGCTGTATAAAGACGCGATTCTGACTTAACCGATGTCAGAAATAACAAAGCCAATTTGAAAACAAGTACAAGTTAATTTACCCCCGAAATTGATGGCGCATTAAAATTCGGTTTATCCATACGTTTTGAATCACTGCGAACTGAGTCAAAGCGCTTTATGTGTCGCTAAAGACAAGGTATAAGTTCAGTTTTTCAAAATTTATAGGAGAGTAAAAACCATTCAAAGTCATTTTCTCCAAGCACATATTTTTCAAACACTTTAAAAAATTTTGCGTATTTCATACTAAAACAACTACCAACTAACCATATTACGCACGTTGACAAAAAGTTTCTGCATTCTTTGAGTGTTATCAAATTTTCTGGGACTATTTGATATATAGCAACTTTGCGTATCACTTAACAGAAACAGTTAGAAATAAAATAGGTAGTTCGATCTTTTAGGAGAGATTGCATTCCTAGTTATTCTTGAACATTTATGTATGTATATCGTTACCTTAATATAGAAAGGCCCTATTTAAAATTTCTTTGTCTTTACAAAGTACTTATGGAACTTTATAAAAACTAAAGTCCTTAAGGTAAGAATTTCTTAAACATCCAGGGTTTAAATAGACGATGAACTAATGTAGTAGTTGTTTTTACATTCTATTAGGCTTTTGGTGAGTAGCCACTCCAAGCTATATCAGTGTATGATTTGGATTTAAAATGGGTTATTTCACCGCCGTTGACAAATGTCTGTACTATAAATATATGCAGACGAGTTCAAAGGCTGGTTTCTAGTATTTATTTACGACTTCTTGCCAGGGTTGCCAGGTGTCCGGTTTTTGATCGGACAGTTTGGATTTTAGTTTGTTCGTCCGGGTAACAAAAAAAAAACGACTGTTAGGTGTGTGATCTGTTTAAACACGCATATACACAACCAAGAGGGGGTGCTTCCCCTAACCCACACCCGGCCCTTGTCCCCTCTCATTTCATTCCCTCGCCAAACGAAAAGTGTCCGGTATTTGAACAACCCTGCTTTTTACCGATGGCGTTAACATTTTTGTCCAGAAATAGACACAGGGTTGATTTACACGGTTAAGGTCGATTTGTGGTAAGTCTATTGATGTGTCCATTTAACAAGAATTTTTACTTATTAATAAGTGTCATTGCATTATCCATAGTGAAAACGACCCTAAAATTTAAGAGTTTACACTCACGAGTTATATAAACGCACCTCAATGGACAAAATATCAAGATAAAAAAAAAACTAATTTACAAAAAAATTCTCGTATCTGATTTATGAATGCTGGCTATTTTTTGAATAAATTATGGTAAAATAGATTTAAAAATTTTTATTTTGAGTTTTGTATCTCTTTAAAATTACCACATTACTTACGCACTGAATTCGTTACTTAAATTTATGCAATTTGTGTAAACGACTTCTCATAAAAATGTTGACAGATGGTTTACGAGGCCGACAATTGCCAATTGACGAGGTTTACACAGTTTACGAGGCATTTGAGCGATAAGACGAATAAACCGAGTATTTCTTCTTAATTTTAGACTGCTACGAACTGTCTAAGGCACTCCGCACATTACGTGCCTAATCATAGTAGAGTAATCGTTTCGTCATGCCGAGACGAATGCATGACGACTCGACTTCTGCACGCTTGCGCGCTCTGCATAAGTCACCAGCTAATAAAGGAATTTTACACATAACACATTTTCTCGCCGTTCTTTCTTAACTACGCACTTCCGAAAATATTTTTGTCTCAAAATATTGCACAAATGCTTGGGATCTAATACAATTTGCACGAATTTCAGTATCGGTTATTTTCAATTATTCTCTATAGATAAATAGGAAATAACAAATAATTTTTATTTCCAACACAAAAAAGTAAACAAATGACGATTTCAAGACGGCAGTGCCTTACAATATTTGGCGCTTCAATTCATAAAGCTTTTATGATTAGGCAAAAACATGATTATGAATCGTAATGTACAGAGCTTCATTGAAATACATGGGTTCGGCATAAAAGCTTCATACTTTAGTATGCCGAAAGGATTACACTGCTATGATTCGGCGCTTAATGTACGGAGTGCCTTAATTCAATGAAACTCTGTACATTACGATTTTCGCCCAATCCTAGGGCTGCCAGATATCTCTGTTGCCAAACCGGGACACTTTAGGGAGGGCCTCTGAAACTTTGTGCTAAACTCGGGAAAATTCAACAAATTTGCAACATTCTAATCAGACTTTTTATACAAATTTTTAAAATGAAGTTTTAATTGATTTTTGGTATTGTTTTTACTGAGAGTTTCTTCCATACAAACTATGTTCGATAATTCTTTTTATATGGAAGACACTGTCAGCAAAAAAAAATAAATGCTAAAAAATAATAGTCAAAAATATCTTATTACTTTTCTTCCATTTTATTATGGTGTTTTTTTTTACTCTGTAGCATAGATGGGCAATTGGCGTGAGCAGAGAGAAAACACAAATTTAAAATGAGCAATGCCGTTTAAACTTGAAGAAAAATCAGTTTTCCTATCACCCAATCAAATCATTTCAGCAACAGCGATCTCTCATTACTCGGAGGGTATCTGTAGGTGAGGGCATCCACTTGGGTGGTTGAAGTGCGCAGACAAATGTGGCTTTGTGCACGCAAACAATAGGAATAATAAAATGCTCGACGGGCGGCCGATCGTTAAAAAATTACAAAATAGTCGCATGCAATCGAATACTTTTCAATCGAAAGAAAGTTGGCAACAACACATTCAGAAAGCTGCGTGAAGAAAAATTAACATCGCCAGTTGAGCAGCATTATGCTTAATCGAAAGTACATATGAATGCCTCCATTGGCAAATCGATTAACTCCACTTTTTGAAAAATATTAAATTTAAGTATATTACCACTTAGCATAAGTAGTTGTAGCTTTTTATATTTAAAATAAATTTATATAATATACTATATAATATTTATAAGAAAATTCTTTATTTGGATTTATATTAAAAAGGGATTTAAAAAAAATATTCTAAATTATTTGATTGCATTTCTTAACTTTTTGTTAATGGAGTTAATCCATTTGGCAAGTGAAGCATTTATATGTATTCATTCAATCACAAAGGCGCAGCGGGCGCACCTACCGGCAATAGTGAAATGCGAAACAGTGGCAAAAATATAACAATTTAAAAGTTAATAAAATAATACTAGTAGCATTTATGAATGCTTATACATATCGAAACGCTACATATGTAGCTTTGTTTAACACATTGAAACTATGGGCTATCCACGGGCGTGGAATTTCGCTTTACTATATCCAAATTTATCAATGTAGTTAGATATGTCGCATTGCAATACTTATTCTTCTTATTTGGCACCAAAACCGTTTGTTGGTTTGGGCCGTGACCAAAAAGCTCTCCAATCCCCTCTCTCCTGTGCGAATCTCCGCCACTTGGTCGTGGGCGCCCTTACTTTCGTTGTCCACCCATGGGTGCCGTGGCAAGGTTGTATTCTAATCGGGTACGTAGCGCTGAAGTCAATATATTCAGAAAAGCCGTAATTGTGGTCAGCTGAGAAATAGATCCGCTAGGTGCCGCTGGAGTCGGGATATTTGGAAAACACTTATTTATGTTCCGATTCAATTGAAATTCGAAATGTATACTCCATATACGAAAATAAATGCTTTAGTGAGAAATTAATCCAGTAGGTGGTGTGATAATGGTCCGATTCAGTTGAAATTAGAAATGTATACAGTATTTTGCGGATATAAGCACCATCGAAAATGCTCGAGATGCTTTACCGGTGCATATATTTAACCAAGCGAAATGAACGATTAACTAATACTAGTATCGACCAACTGTCGAAATTCGACATGTTTTTTCACACAGCAAAATTTATAGCGAATTTACAGGAAAACTCAAAATCGAATAATGAAGGTTAAAACCGGCTTGATTAGTGTTAATTCTAAGTACCAGTTCTCCTCAGAATTTCTTAAGTGGCTTTCGAAATTAGACCGAAAAGAACCTCAATTTTTATTTATAAAAAATATGTGTATGTGTTTGTATGTATAGATGAGATACCTACCCTCCAGTACTGCTGGAGTCAATCGCTACTTTTGAACCGCTACCGCTACTCTATTAACCCGTGGGTGAAATAGCGAAAAACTACGACAGAGGGCGCCCACAAATTAGAGATGGGCACTGGCCGGGCTTTTGGCAGGGGCTCGGCAGGCCCCTTTGTAAGCCCGCGGGTACGGGCCGGAATATCTGCTGTCAGCACTAACTCGTGCGTGCATGGGCGTTCAGTAAAATTTCATAAAAGCACGAAAAAGCCCGTTGCTAATTCTACAAATTTAAATAAGCTTTTGTT
>NW_016157821.1:32267-56885 GCF_001687245.7 Rhagoletis zephyria | reverse complement strand
ATTTCTTTTTTCATCCTGATCATTTATGTATACATTTGTCTATATCTATCTCGATTCGTTTTGGCTGTTACAAACAACCGTTATGTGAACAAAATTAATATACCCTTGTGCACAAGTGCGCTCGGGTATAAAAAAAGTACATATTAAAGCTCTTTTCATAAGAGAAAAGCAAAAAAAGAAATATTTGGAAACCGATAGATAAAATAAGATACTTAGTAGTTTTGTTTACATATCTGTACATAAAATACCTTCCACTTTTTCTACTTCCCAGAAAATATATTATAAAAATCTTTGATGTGAAAAATTGATTCGCTTAAGTAAATATACATATGTACATAAACACAAAATTAAAAATATGTACATATGTATACATACAATAAAAGTTGGCTCTTTATTTCCGGGCTCGTGCGTATTTTTGAAAGTTGATTTTGCACTCGTGCCGGGCCGGGCCTGAAAATTTAGGCCCGTGCCCATCTCTACCACAAATCACGCAAGTGACTACCTTAGGAACTGCCGGTAGTGCAGAGAGAGCCGATGGTAAAAGTAATCGCTGAAATACACTGCAAATAGTCGGTCGGTAATTGACGGAGTTTACCAGGTAGCTACTGATTTATCAGTCCTGTAGTCGCTCCCCCGTACTGCAGGGTAACGATTCTTCACTGACTAATATGTTAAACATTTATCAGTTCAGACTGTAAATACGTTTTTAGATTATATTACACTGAGAGCCCCTTCGAACGTTAAAACCTAAACTGCCAACATCTACATCAAATCATGTTTCTTTTCATCAGAATCGGTAAAGGTTAAGTACCTCGAAAGTATAAAAAAAAATAGTATATCCTTCTTCTATTATGTGCTCTAAAGATGAAGAAAATCTGACCATAAATAGGATTTTTAAAGTTAGCTCTCAATCCCTGCACGGAAGACAAACAAATCAAATTTAAGGACGTTAGCATAATCGGAACCAGAGATAAGCGATATGAGAATCTCGGTTTGTATGAGAGGTCCCACGCCTCCTTTTCCAAAATCTACCACTTTTCGCCGTAAGTACGGTATTAAGTAACGCATGTTGCTGTGTAAAATTTCAGGACCTTAGCATTAGATTTCAGTTTGTATGGGAGGTATCAAACCCCCTTTTCCAAAATCTACCACTTTTTGCCGTAAGTTCGGAATTGATAACATACGTTGCTGTGTAAAATTGCATGACCTTAGCATAAGCGGTACCAGAGATAAGCGATATGAGAATTTCAATTTGCATGGCCGGTGCCACGCCCCCTTCTCCAATACCTACCACTTTTTGCCAAAAGTTCGCTATTGATATCATAAATAGCTCTGACAAATCTCAGAATTTTAGCATAAGCAGTTCCAGAGATAAGCGATATGAGAATTTCAGTTTGCATGGGCTGTGCCACGTCCCCTTTTCCAAAACCTACCAGTTTTCGCCATAAGTAAGGTATTTATAACATATATATGTAGCTTTGTCAAATGTCAGGACGTTAGCATAAGCGGTTCAAGAGATAAGCGATATAAGAATTTCTGTTTGTACGGGAGGTGCCAGGTCCCCTTTCCTAAATTTACCACGTTTTGCCGTAAGTAAGCTATTGATAACATATCTGTGGACTTTTGACAAAACAACTTCTCTCGAGTGAGGTCATTTTCTCTTCAAAGCAGTACCACTTTTCGCATAAGTACGCTATTGATATTGATAATTAACACCATTGTTCATGACATTCAGAAGAATAAAGCGCCTAGTTACGATAGGATTTCAGCTGAAACAATAAGGAATTTCCACAAACTGCCGTACGTTTTTTGTTACATATTTTTAATAACATGCTTAAGTTGGGGCACTTCCCCGACTTATGGAAACTTTCGGGAATAATTATGGTGCCAAAACCAGGCAAAGATCCGACGGTAGTAAATTCATATCGGCCCATAAGCTTGATTTCTGTATTTTCGAAAATATTCGAAAAACTTCTATTGAAAAAATATAACCTTCTCCAACAAGTAACCAAATAATACCACCGTATCAGTTTAGTTTTAGTGTAAAGCATGGCACTGTAGAACAAATTCAAAGAATTATTTCTTGTATTAGAAGAGCCTTCGAGGGGAAGCAATACTGCACCGGTGTAGCTTTTGACAAAGTCTGGCATGATGGCCTTATATACAAACTAAAGGTTTCACTCCCTCCAAATACGCACGCAATTCTGGAAAGCATTCTGCTGGGGAGAAACTTCAGAGTCAGGCAAAAAAAGTTAGAGCTATGGCTAGGTTCTTGAAGGATAAAGGTTAACGAAAGCAAGTGTGTTAAGACAACATTCACTTTGGAGAAAGAAACTTGCCCACAACTAAAAATAAACAGCAAGGCTATACCACAAGTACCTTGGGATGACACTAGATAGACGACTTACCTGGAAAAAGCATATAGAAAAAAAAATCTCAAGCGAAACTAAAACAAGCAAGCCTTCAATGGGACACAAATCTAAATGAAGCCTAGATAACAAGATGTTGATTTTTAATATGATGATTAAACCATGTTGGGCATATGGAATCGGGCTTTGGGGCACAGCGTGCAATTCAATTTTGAATAGACTTCAAATACTGCTGTGGAAAATTTTGTGCGCCTTATGCGAGGCACCATGGTACATGCAAAATACGAATATCCACATTTGTAAATACGGTGCATGAAGAAATAAGAGGGCTAAGCACCAGTTACTCAGCACGGTTAACGAACCATCCAAATCGACTAGCGAGAGATCTTCTTAGCCCGGGATTTTTTTTTTATTGCTTGTAAGTTTTGTTAGTTTTTGGTATACATACACTATAGATATAAATTTCAACTCCTCACAACAAATGTGATTGTCATATAAAATATGTTTGTTTTTGTCTCATGTTTTATAATTTTAAAAATGTTTTTGTTGTTTTTTCAATAAAGATTTCCGCCCCTGATGAAGCTAAGAACGTTAGCGAAACGTTGGGCATAAAGTGAAGCAGAAACCGAGAGTTTTCACTTGCACTTGCACATGATAGATCAACCAAGCCTACAATAACATTAAAAATCTATACCAAATTGATCAGCATACAAAAGAAGAATTTATCTTTTCGGAAGGCCTGCCGATAAAATCGTTTTATTCAACACCATACACACAAAAAACAACAAAAATGAAGCACTACTACCAACATATGAAATATAAATACGGAGAAGATACGTGCACAACATTAAAATATTACAGTAAACAAACCCAAAAGCTAGCAAAGCAAAGAGCACAACTAAAATTCCTATTAGAATGTAGAAAGTATGACCTCATACCAAACCATCTGGCAAACAACGTAGTTAAAACAACGATAGCCACGACATCTCAAAAAATAAAGCAACAAATTGAAACAACAAAACGATCGTACCTTAAAAGAATACTCAACATAGAGATTACACAAACAAACATGAACATTAAAACAACAAGAGATCACATAAATTACGCGGAGCGAAAACTAGTACGCATTCTCAACGAAACTGAATTCAACTCTACAATTTCTCACCAAAATTTCCTAAGCCAGAGAATAACGAAGGAACGAGAATCAATACAAACAGCGAAACTAGAAAGACTAAAACATAAACAATTGCAATTTTTAGGAATATGCGTCAACAGTGAGTGGTTTATAAACAAAACAAACATCGATTTTCCAGAGGAGGTGAAGTGGTTACTCTCTCTAGGGAGGAAGTTCGCGCTACCTACAACAAAAACTACTCTCGACCCAATCAAGATGATCGCGGAGATGGAGCAAATAATACAACAGATAGAGGATGAAAGAGACAAAGAAATAGAAAGGAGCAAATTAAGCAATAGAATTATGCAATTCAGACGGAACATCAAAAACAATACAGCGGAGAAATTTATAGTGGCAGTTTTCAATAAAACCAAAGCATTTTTGCAAAAACATAAGCACGAAATTATTATCACAGATTCGGATAAGGGTAACAAAACCGTAGTAATTTACAAAAAAGACTACAGAGAAAAAATGAAGGAATTGCTGGAAGACAAAAATACGTACAGAAAGCTTAGGAATGACCCAACGAACACTCTGCAGAAAAAGAATAACAATATAGTCAATCAACTGTACAAAAACAAAATTATCAGTTGGAGAGAAAAACAATTGCTTACTTGCAGCGCGGCAACTGCCCCCCGCCTCTACGGCCTACCTAAAATACATAAACCAAACATACCTCTACGACCAATAGCGTCATCATTACATGTCCCTTGTTATGGCCTGTCAAAATTTATTGGCACTATTCTAAGTAGTTTAACTTCAGAGGAATACAATATAAAAAATGCGTTCAGATTGAAAGACAGACTGCAAAACATATGCATAGACGAGGAAGAATTGTTAGTGTCGTTTGATGTAGTGTCACTCTTCACAAATATACCAACAAATTTAGCAATACAACTTATTATGAGAAAGTTTGACAAAATACAGCAGAAAATTCACATACCAAGAAGCACCTTCCACAACATTCTGATATTCTGTTTAAAAGACAATAACTATTTTATGTATGAAAACCATATGTACACACAAACATTCGGAATGCCAATGGGTAACCCTTTATCACCTACAATCGCAGACATAATCATGGATGACCTGCTGGATAAAACTTTAACAGAACTAAAGGGGCTGCATAATATAAAAATCAAACTCATAGTGAAATATGTGGACGACGTCTTTGCAATTGTTAGACGAAACGACGTAGAAATAATTTTAAAGACTCTAAACAAGTATCATGAAAAGCTGCAATTTACAATGGAAACAGAGAGAAACCTCAGCATACCCTTTTTAGACGTTCGTATCCACAGAGAAAAGGAGAAAATATTACTTAACTGGTACTCCAAACCCATTTCATCGGGACGCATAATAAACTTCCTATCTGCTCAACCTTTGAAATACAAAATCAACACCGCGAGAAATCTTGTTACGAAAATACTTACCATAAGTCACCAAAGGTTTAGAGACGAAAACGTAGGGAAAATACATGAGATACTCAAACGTAACAACTATCCGATACACATGACTAAAAATTTAATTGAACAGGCACTCATGAAAATAAACAAGCAGCACAATAACACTTCCGCAGTAGCAAACACTGAGACAAAACAATTCTATAGTGTCACATATGTCCCCAAATTGACCGGCAAACTTCCCCAAACGATAAAGAAAAACAAGCCAAACATAACTCTAGCATACAAGTCAAATTGCACTTTGTCAACGATATTTACAAGAACAAAAAGTCCGATTGAACCGCAACAACAAAGCAACATTGTATACGAAATAAAATGCCAAGGTAAACAAAACGAAGAGTGCAACAAAATCTACATAGGGACAACAAAGCGATCACTAAGCACACGATTATCAGAACACGATGCGGATATAAGAAAAAAGAAAAATAACACGGCATTAGCACAACATATACTAACGAGCGGTCACACAGCTGACCTAGCTAATACAAAGATATTAGACAGAGAAAACAGAGAAAAAATACGATACACGCTAGAGAGCCTCCGCATAATGCAAAAAAGAGAAAGAACAGTCAACAAGAAAGAAGACACTAACGACATTGCGGCTACTTACTTACTGTGTTTACAAAACACAGTCAGTACGACAAGTGTACCCCAAGCAGCTGGTACCGATGAATAGTTTTTAAGACAAGTGTTCATTTATTATTGCTTGTAAGTTTTGTTAGTTTTTGGTATACATGTATATTCATACACACTATAGATATAAATTTCAACTCCTCACAACAAATGTGATTGTCATATAAAATATGTTTGTTTTTGTCTAATGTTTTATAATTGTAAAAATGTTTTTGTTGTTTTTTCAATAAAGATTTCCGCCCCTGAAGCTAAGAACGTTAGCGAAACGTTGGGCATAAAGTGAAGCAGAAACCGAGAGTTTTCACTTGCACTTGCACATGATAGATCAACCAAGCCTATAATAACATTAAAAGAAAAGATTTTTTTTTTAATCAATTTCGGCTCTGGAACTCGTCCTTTCAGACCGACTACCCAACACCAGTGTCAGTGCGGCTTTCAAACTTGTCCTTGCCGACCGAACACAGCCTACTGGATTGTAATTACTTAAATACAGAGAAGCGAAGGCAGTGCAGCTCTGGAACTCGTCTTTTTATACCGCCTGCCCAGCACGTTATCCAGCGATCCTGCTGCTCGGAATCTTGTCCATTCCGACATCCGCAACAACTGAAATGAATATATATATAAAGAAAATACAAAACTTCTAAGCATTGCCGCAGAAATTTTAAATGTAATGGTAGTTTGTAAGATTTGAAAAGGAAATTTGGCAAAATACTATCAAAACTTGTCACCTAAATTTATTTCATTTATTTGTATTCGTTTTGGTCTGAAAACTTATTCTTATTGAAAGGCCAAATTGATAAACAAAAAAAAAATAATGCATACAAAATCTCTCTCACGAACATGTTTTATTTACATTTTGATGAGTAAATAGTATTTACAAATTTAGTTCCAGTGCACTGACATCAGTGTACAGAAGTAATTACTTATCGCGCAAAAAACTTTAACTTTTTCACAATAACCGTTAAAAAAATAATTTGAATACTTCAGAGATATAATGAGGATTTATTATGTGTTGACGGGCACTCAATGAAAGTTGAGCACTTCGGTCTGGTTTGATTTCAATGGAATGTCACTTTGACAGCTGACCGGTGGCACGCACACTATGTATTGCCATAAATGTAAGTTATTTTTTCAACAAGACCATTGCAAATATGTAAATAAGCACGAACACAGCAAGAATAACAAAAAAAAATTTTCTCGCAAATAGTAGACCCATTGGCTCCGACTATGAAACGGTAAAGTATGTATGTACATACATCAGTGGCGTAGCCAGGATTTGGCTTTGGGGGGATGAAAAAAAAATTTTCTTCGATAACTTAAATCTGTGACACACAATGGCTAGAGGCGTCGCCTGAGTGCATTCTTTCATATATTTATGTATGTGCCAGTTTTACCGTTATATATTTTTTTTATCTACTCGTTTATTCCATGGGGTCTTATGCTTTATTTAAATTTAAAAAATTAAATTACTATACCCCTTTAAAAATCTGAAAATTCACTGCGGGAAATTTTTTTATTCTCTTTTCGCCTTCTCGTTTTTGCCTTTATAAGTTTTGAAAAAAGGTTTTGAACGAACCATTATATCACATTCCTAGGCAACTTTTGAAAGAATATTTTCGATACTAAATTTTATTAAAATAAAATGTCGAAATCAGCTTCACATAGAAACAGTGTCATCTTTAATTAAGAAAGAGATGTTCTTAAAAATCATAACTTTACAATCACATATTGACTAGATTTGACTATTTATTTTATTATATTTTAATTTGAATTATTTGTTTATAAAAATATAGTTATTCCTTAACAAATACTAAATGAAAATAAGTTTAATCTTTGAACAACATTAAAAAAAAATCTACAAACATTCGTAAAAATTTCGAACTTTCTATTTCAATTTTATCTCTTAATATTTTGCAGTTTTTTAGCTCATTCAGTGCAAATTTAAAGTAGCTGTACAGTTGACATATGGCATATTTTTGACGATGTCGGTAATTTTCTTCCATATTATCTAAGTATGTTCGACGATGTTTTTAATGAAGAAAATGAGCAACGCCTTCATCAAAAAAATATATATATATATATTAAAAATCAACGATTAGTCGCAGCTATGTATTTTAAACTTGCGCTTTATTTGAATTGATCGGGCTACAAAACTGCATACTCAAAATATGTATTTCTAGGAAATCTAATCAAAAAGCTTTACGAAAGTTTGTTGATTTTTTTAATGTTGCGCAAAGATTAAACTTTGGATTTATACGGGTTTTGTTAAAGTGTAAACTGCATTTTTATAAACAAATAATTAAAATTATATAATTTTAAGATAAGTGGCGAATCTAGTTAACATGTATAAAGTTTTGATAAGCACTTGAAATGTAGTTTTAGTACTGAAATCAAAGATGATGCCTCTTTTTCCATTCATAATAACTTAAAAAAAGTTTGTTTATTAAGAAGTGTATCTTAAAATATCTGCCTTGACATTTATGTTAAAAGTGTAAAATATGTAAATGTACCTACATAAACTTTCCCGTGAATACCATCAAATCATTGGTCTAGAAGGGAATCTATGTATACATGCATGCATATGAGCAAATTAAAAAGTCGATACAATTTACAGTCGAAAAGTACAGTTTTTGTATAGATTTCGTACTGAAGGAACAATTTTATTTCCCAACACTGTGGGGAACTAAGCAAAATAGCCTAGTGTATTTCGCAAATATTCAAATACATAATCCACCAACCGATAATTTTATATATTCATTAAAAGATAATTTGTCATCAGTCTGAAATAAAAAATTTATAAAAAGTTCATTTCACTGACGAAGGGGGGATCTAGCTATTCTCGCGGGTCTCTTACAAGATTTGGGATATTGTGAATACCTGATATATGGTGGACTTGCCAGGTCTAAGGCTACACTGATAAGGCCCAATCAGTTCGTTAACGGTGGGCTTCAGTCTTTCACACAATTCACTCGATAAGACCTTGTAACCTATGCTTAGAAGGCTGATCTCGCGGTAGTTCGCGCGAATGGCGCGATCGCCTTTCTTGTTGATTGGGAAGACCACAGTTAAATTCTGGTCGTCGGGCATGCGTTCATCTGACCATATTCTGCATAAGAGCTGATGCATGCACCTTATCAACTCTTCGACGGCGTACTTGAAAAGCTCGGCTGGCAGGCCGTCAGCTCAAACAGCTTTGTTGGTTTCCAGCCGCGTAATCGCTATTCGTACCTCGTCATAGTCAGGCGGTGGACTCCATCATCATCGACTGGGGGCTCGGGTTCGTCTACTCCACTACTTTCAGTGCTGCTGCCATTCATTAAGTAAGTATATTAATTATTTTGGGTATATTTTAGATACTAATTACTCAATACATAACAGTTACCAAATAATGTGAGGTGAGAAATATATTTAGCTGACTTTTTCCTGAGTGTACATATGTACATACAGTATTTGCCAATACAATAGCACCCCCATTTCAAAATGATGTCGTTTGCCACTCATGTTTTTATTTATTTATTTTTAGGAATTTTCAATTAAAATATAGTTCATTCTCTAACAAACGCCATATAAGCTCAAGTTTAAAACTTTGCATGGGACTACAAAAAAAATGCAACAATTTTTCATTCAATTTTCAAACTTTTTTCTCAGAAGTGTTAGAATTTTTTTTGAGTACAGTTTTATAGCCCATTCAATTTCAGTCTAATAATATGCAAGTTTCAAGTGGCTAAAAATTACCGTTGATTTTTTAGAATTCTTCTTGTTGCGTTTGCTTCCATGTAACAAATAACCACAATTTATGTAAACATAAACACGAGTGGCAAACTATATCACTTTGTATTGGCCGATACTGTGTGTATACATATTTCGCTAAAAATCATAACGACGCAGTAAAGCTTTGGCGACAAAACGTTATACAGATGATAACAAACACACACACACAAATGCCAGAAAATAAACGCAAAACCGATCCCACGCCGATTACGCCTTCTCAAATAAGAATGCAATTACTGGCCTTATTTGAGCTGGATATTGATTTTAGAAAAACAGTAATGAATTATCTCGCTAAGCGATGATCTTTCTAAAAAAATTACATTGTAAAAAAGGTTAAATTTTTTATGGATATGTGAGCAAGTAAACAAAGATACTTGTTGAGAAATTGCTAACATCAGCATTGAATACTGTACTTACTGTACTGTATGTACTTTCTACTCGCTATAAAACCCGAATTTAACTTAGAATGTGTTTGTTAATTTGAATATATACCCTGTGGGGATAATCTCTAGTTTTGAACTGGTGCGCTTCTAGTACATTTAGAACCACAACTAGTTCGCGATAAATCTCTTTTGCATGCAAACAACTTGCGAATTTAACACAGCGATGTCATAGGAATTGGAAATTGTCCCCCGCTGCATTACCTTTTCCATAGTTCAGAACCAGTCCTAAATTCGACATATGGGATCTAGTTCGCTTTGCACCCCATTTTCTATAGTTTCGAACCAGTTGTAAACGAAAAAAGTAACAAGCTGTTTTCTTTTTGGGTTACCATGGTAGCAATTTTTAATTATTTGCAGAGAAATTAATTTGCAATCTGAAATCAAATTTGTTTGAATGAATGTAAATTAAATTGTGCATTTGCATGTGCATACCTTTGGCTGTAGCGTAATTTGCAGAGGTGCTGACTGTTATTGGTTATATTCCAGAAGGTCCCAAAATGTTAAGATGTTAACGCAAATATTAGTTTTGTATTACCAAACTATGAAAAAGCATCTGCGACGTGCAGACTGAAAGCGTATTTGAACGAAAAACCCGCCAAGCAAAAGTCTATTTAAAGTAAACAAGCCCCCCGCTGCATCCCTTTTTCAGTAGTTTCGAACCAGTTCATAGTTCGCCAGATGAGATCTAGTTCGTTCTGCATCCCTTTTTCTATAGTTTTGAACCAGTTCTAAATTCGTCATTTTAGATATAGATTTCTAAAACTGTTTTTTAAAAGTACCACATATCCCTGCTTTTGAACTGGTGGCGATCCAGTTACTATCGGACTGGTTCGTTTTTGGCGATAAAGATCTAGTACGGAACTACAAATTTGGTTGACCAGTTCGGGGTTTCCCTACAGGGATGTTATTTTCAATACAAAGAAACATGGAACCAAAACATGTATTCGCAAACCGCAACAAAAGGGTGACTAGTATATGTATGTATATGTTTTCCCCTCTTTTTAAAAACGTCTTTACTTACACACAAATCGTAGGATATGAGTGGGTCTAATTTTACAACGCTTTTATCAACTCGCAATGTTATTTGTCCAGACACCTTTGCTACAATTTTAGATTATTGAATAATATGAGTAGTGGGAAAAAATATATTTTCAACGATAAGTGGAAAATGAAAATCGATGTAAAAATTATGAAGTTATTCCAGTTTTCATGCATTGATACCGAAAAATATTTCTTAAAAAAAATGGTTTTGAAGGTGTACTTTAATACCTCCTACCAAAGTCTGTGAAAAATACAGTTTAGAAAAAAGTGATGGTTAGGGCCTTTGTGAATTAAGGTAACGATATGTACATACATATGTATAAGGGATGTTGCGAATAAGGAATTTTAGACATCCGCGGATGCGAATTCGGATGTCATGTATTTTTAAGAAATAATTCAGGTGGGTAAATTAGGATTAACTACTAGCTCTAGGCGACAAATTTGAAAAACTTGAAAATTGAAAAATTGTAAATTCATTTCGATTGACACTGCACCAGTTGAGAGGACTTTCAGTTATATTTATTTATTTTTATTGCGGTGCAATAATTTCTTTCTGAGAATTTCATCGGGGCAAATGTTGGATGTATCCTCCTGACTTTCTTCTTCATAATTAGGGACACGAATTTCGATACGATATGATAGCATATCGATGTTTTTGCCATTCGATACTGATACTTTTTACTCGATAGTTTTTAAACGATATTTTTTCGGATCGAGTACCAGAACCCTTGTATCGTATCGAATCGTAAATGTACAATACAAAGTTTAAAGGGGTCTTTCCTTAAACTCGTAAAAGCCTCGTAAAGCTCGTAAGCTCGAGCCTCGTAAAAGAACTGTCAAAATTTGTATGGAGCTCTATTTACGAGCCCCTCCTAAAATTACGAGGCAAATTTGATGCGCAAACGACCTCGTAAACTTCAGTGTTGCCGAGGGGAGGAAATTTGTATACTAAAATGTATGATAAAATAATGAAAATAAATTAAAAAAATTATCAACGAATAAAATGGAAGAATTTCTTCCGCTAACTGTACTTACTTAGGTTTTTTGCTAATTTTCGAAATTTTCAATTGTATTTTAGCCAAGAGTGATAGAGACAAGATGGCGGGATGGTATGGAAAATACGACGAAACAAAAATTGCTTCACAAAATCCTGGCTTATCTGTCAAACAGACACTTTGCGCAACTATTTACACCTTTTCATAAAGGGGGCGTTCCTATAAAAGCCTCGTAAACTTACGAGTTTTACACAGTTTAAGACTTTTCGAGTTTAAGGGAGTCCCCTAAATGTAATTAATAAAATATTGTACATTATATAAAAAATAATTTTCTTTTATTAAATTCTTTTTGATGTGCTTAAGGAAAATCTCGCGTGGCGTGACGAAATGTTGAAAAAATAAATCGTCAACATTTAAAAACTCTGGGAATCGGGCAAGATTATTTGTATGATTTTTATTTGAAATATTTAAGTTCATTTTCAAAGTAAAAATCTTTCCTGCTTTTTTATTAGCCGAAATATCTGAGGTGATGTTACATGACGTTACGTTACTAAAATTTCAATTTGCAAATCTATGTCGTGCCATGACCTTCCCCTGGAAACGCCCATAAATATGTCTATACTTTGGAACTTATATGTAAAGCAATATGGATATATTTTTGGCCTTAAAGACCACAAATGTGTACTATCTTACTTAAGTTGGCATGAGGCGGGATTTCAACCCATGCCTTCGGTGATGTCAAGTAACACACTTACCTCTACATAAGCAACCACTTATTAAAATTGTTCATTCTTTATTAGAAAATGAGACCAATATTCAGATTTAATTTTTTGAATTTGGTATCGATATTTGGAATATCGAGTCTTTTTATCCCGATATTAATGGGTACCCGATATTTTTACAGCGATGTTCAGATATACGTGTTATCAGTGCACTTGCATAATATTCTAGGGACAGAAAATAACAGTTATTTTTTTACGAGTTAAATTTGGCCTATTATTTTTTATTCGGAAATAAACGTCCTTTCCGGATAATAAACAAACCGCTTATCCAATTCAAACAAATTTGGTACCAAACGGCGTTTCGCTGGGTCACGTCTAGGAATCGAGATATATATATAACTATCATATATGGGAAATTGTCACCTTTGGTGGTCTTTATTTGACATAACTCGAGAACCACTAGTCCGATTTTGCTCAAACAAATTAAAAAAAATTAAAAATTACAATTCCTTTAATCTGTTCATATAACGTTTTTCTATATAATCAACAGTTTTGCCGGTAAAAATAAATGTATGAAGAAAAAAAATATTTTTTGCCTAAAATATTAAATTTTTTTAAAACTGTTGATTATATAGAAAAACGTTATATGAACAGATTAAAGGAATTGTAATTTTTAATTTTTTTTAATTTGTTTGAGCAAAATCGGACTAGTGGTTCTCGAGTTATGTCAAAAAAAGACCACCAAAGGTGACAATTTCCCCTATATGATAGTTATATATATATCTCGATTCCTAGACGTGACCCAGCGAAACGCCGGGACACGTATAACTTGTTTTTGACCGATATAACATTTCCCGTTGGTTTCATCCCATCCCGATTTTGACTGTCGCATAGTGTAATTTAATACTAAAGAAATTCATATAAATACATACCTGACCCAAGGTTTGTTCTATGTTTATTAGTTAACATTTTTTATTGAAATATTTTTCAATATGTGTCTTTCCTCGTTTAGACATTTCAGTTTCAAGGCTATTTAATTTGGATAAGCGATTTGTTTTTTATCCGGAAAGTACTTTCATTTCGGAATAAAACTATTTGGCCAAGTTTAACTCGTAAAAAAAACTGTTATTTTTGGTCCCTTTAATATTCGCATTCGCAAAAGATCCGCGTTGATTTTTAAGAATGCGAAAGCGAATGGGAATGTTAAAATTAATGCGGAAGCTCTGCGGTTGCGAATGCGAATGCGAATATTCGCAACAACCCTGGTATGTATGCATGTTTTTATATGACTTTATAGGGAGGCTCCGAAAAGAGTCCCAGAGGAGCATATCAGCCGGAGCAAAGTACCTTCTCAGTATACAGTAAACCAAATAACAACTGGGACGCGACATTTTAGCAAGTTTTGGCTATTTTTCTTTAGTTTATTCAATGTTTATTATTTGATTTGAAAGTAAAGCTGTTTACTTAACAAACACCATATAAATCAACATTTTAGACTTTGTGGAAAAAGTATGAAAATTCTGCAAAGTTGGACTAAAGCAAGTTTTGGCTATTTTTCTTTAGTTTATTCAATGTTTATTATTTGATTTGAAAGTAAAGCTGTTTACTTAACAAACACGATATAAATCAACATTTTAGACTTTGTGGGAAAAGTATGAAAATTCTGCAAAGTTGGACTAAAATCTCTAACTTCCTAATCAGCATCTTTAGACAAAATTATGGTATGCAGTTTAGTTAGTTAGTCAGAGACCAGTTAGAGTCCAATTTTTGAATTTTTGTATGTTTATATTAAATTTTTTAGTGCAAAGCGCAGAAAAAATTCCAATTTTGAAGAGAACCGATTCTCCTGTTCCAGCTAATAAATGTTACATAATAAAAACTAGTTGAAAACTAGTTGATCTATAAAACTGTAATTAAACAAAGTTTTAAAAAAGCCAAAAGAAAGAAATTACATTTGGTGAATTTTTTTTACATTTAATTTTTTTCATTTTAGGGGAACCTTACAATTGTTTTAAACTATTCTTTACTATGTAACATTTATTAACTGGAACAGAAGAATCGATTTTCTTCAAAATTGCTACCTTTTCAATTAGCACAGAAGAGAAACGACTAGAGTGCTTTATTGGATTCGGCCAACATAAAAAATACAACCCAGCTTCATGTGTAAATAATAAAGGCCTGCAAATGCTGCACTATGAAACATAGCGACATGTGGCCAGGGCTGCCAACTATTCTTTGCTATGAGGTGCCATATTGAGGATAAAAAAGTGCCAAAATGAGCCAAATAGAAAAATAAAAGTGCCAAAAAAGGTGCCATCCTTTTTAATCGTTCCTATTTAGCAATAAAATAAGAAACACGTTTCTAAAACAAAAGTCCAATGCCAAAACAAGATAAGCTAGTTGAATAACCTTTAGAAATTAGAAAATTTTAGTTGATAAAAAGAAGTACACACAAAGGATTTCACAAAAATGTAATAAATGAAATAACGAAATAGGCTAGAAAAGGCAAAATAGGCAGGAAAAGGCACTAGAAATCGCAAAAAAGGGAAAAGAAGGCTCTAAAAATAGACAAAAACCGAGAAATAATCAAAAAAATGCATTTAGTTTAGAAATTTTTATTTTACAAGTAAAGAGAGAAAAACTATGAACTATGTAGTTTCATTATTTCACAAAACCTTAATAAGTTTTCTGGCAGCATTTTCATTCGATTTTCGCGAAGAAAAGCCTTGAATGTACTAAACGTGCGCTCGACGTGAGTTGATACAAGTGGCGCCCATTTTAAATATGGAACGTTTAAAACTTTCATATTATTATGAATAAGGGCTTTTTCCTTGCCCTTTATAATTAAAGGTAGAAAATCAAAAAAAGGCAACATCAAATGTGTATATATGGAATCGAGGAAAGCTAATTCGTGGATATTCTTAATAAAATATACTCTATCTCTTTAGCAGGAAAAAATGCAATTTCCATAAAATCCGTTCCCTGTAAGTACATGGATAGATTTTGCAAGCTCCTATTATAGTAAATTTCATTAAACAATTGTATAATTAAAAATCAATATACATATGTATATTTTTATACAGTTGCTGCTGGCACACAGATAGAATCATTTGAGTTTAGTTTGTTTCGTTTTCAAAGAACGTATTTTTTAATAGTTAAATAAAGACAGTGCATTTGACAGACATACGCAATTACATTACAGATGCAAATACATATCGTGTAGGAACACCTTTAGCTAAGTTGCAATGAGATGCTAAAATATGTAGAATGTTTGAGCTGGAATGACATGGCAATGCATAAAATTTTTGAAAATGACATTTCTACAGAAAATTTTTAATTGTGCAGAACTTTCGTAAATATGTTTTTGCTTGGTTAGGGAAAACATATGCTATTTTCGAATTTTTTTAGATTTCCAAAAAACGAAGAGCACCGGAGAGAGTCGACATATCGAGCCCTAACTGCGAAGTAATGCACTTTTTTTCTAAACTTACTTCTTTCTTAAGAAATGCTCTAGATGCTCTAAAAGCGTTTGTGCATCAAAATTTTATTTTTAACACAATTTCGCTTACTTATTGGGCTGCGTTGCCAAGAGGTAGGTACACCATGGGGTAGTTTCGTGCTTATCCGATGTAATGTAAAGCTGGAGTATATATGGTCCTGCTGTAGGACATCGCAATGTTAATTGAACCACATTTTTTATATGCACTTGGAGTACTCCCTTGACCCTTAGGAAGTACTCTGTAGATGTGTGCATCAGAGAACAGCTTTGAGTATGATCGAGCCTTTTTGATCACACTCACTAAAAATCAAGCACAAGCGAACGCCACACTCGGCTACTATGTGTTCGATCGAGATGCATACCCGACAGCTGCTTTGGTTACGAACGAGTCTGTTCGATCACCCTCGCTATAAATTGAGCACAAGCGAACACCACACTCGGACACCCGCAGCTAACCCGAAAATTTGTGTAACAATGAAACGGACACCCGAACATTGCGATAAAATGCAGGACAACAAAGAAATTTACGCTGAAGGTAACTGGCGCCAATATGTTCCCACAAAGCATACGAAAATGTTGTTGCTTTGTGCTTGTGCATACGCAATGAAAAAATTAGAAGCGAAGTAGACAAAAATGTTTTTGCATCTATTTCGTATAGTTTCGCGTGGAAAGCTGTGTGTGTATATATTAGAACACAGCCTAAAACTATGTAGGTACATAAGTACTTTTACAAAAAATAAATGTGCACCGAGTGTATAGGGCTTGGGCATTGCCGATCTACACACATTTATACCTAAATGGATGTAGGCGTCGTGATGCCGCATTTTGTATGAGCAAAAATATAAGAAATGGTTAAATGTACACTTAAACAAACTACCGAAAAATTCAACCTTCTCTTTACCCTCTACGCACAAAAACTAAGAACACCGCGATGAGAAGGCAACATTTTTTGTAGAAACAAAAACGTCATAAGCCAATCAAGAAAATTTTGTGCACACTCGGGTTGAAACTCGAACACCCGGGTATATTGAGCTGCAAAGCACCCGAACCCAATCAAGTATGTATGAAAAGCAATCGGGTGTTGTGGCCAACATGTTCGTCTTGAGCTCAGTCGATAACGAACAATACTTCTGCTCGTATACAGAGAACGATGCAAAACGGGTTTTGTTAGATGATCGAGTATACACGAAAATCATGCACCCGCTGCAGATGTCTGGTGTGCATGGAGTAGTCGTGAGGTTTCCCAGTAGAAATCGGTTGCATGCATTCATGAAGAATGCTTGCTATATGAGTAAATTAGTGTGAACAATTCTATCTAGCGAATTGCAAACGGATGTACGTTGTTGTTGTTTAAAGTACATTTCTTGATAAATTTGAAGTGGAATTTTTGTAATATTTTCAGTCTTGTACAAAAATTTTAGTGAACGGGCGTGTTGTGCGATACTAATTTCAGCACTAACGGGCTTTTACAAAATATGCATTTGCATGCTACTTTTTTGTATGTCCCCGTATATTAAAATGTATGAGAAAAGTAGCATTTACATATGGGGATACATATCTTTTAAGAATGCTTTAATACTGTTCCATTAATACATTTTTGTATGTTTGAAACATTAATACAGTCATATGCATACAGCAGTAGTACAAGTGTATGGTTAGAGTACGCATACACTCTGAGAAACCAGGCGTGTTAAATGGAAATGAAGGTTCATTTATACTAGCATGTATACACAGCAGCAAGCTCATGCCACCAATAGCGATGTCGTATGCATAAAATTTCTACTGGGTTTGTTTTCCATTAATGTACACGCATGTGTATGATCAGTTTGGGCAGGTTGAATGTGCTTCTGGCTCGTATGTAAGCAGAACATGTGTGTGTGTAATAGAGCTGCAAACTGTCGATCGTACTATTGATAGTATCGATAGTTTTATTTTTGGACAAACATCGATTGTTTTCGGGCGATAGTCGATGTTTTCGATAGTGCCGGTGCATTGAAATTTTGTGATCTTTACTTAAATAAGTGACGCTGTAAATTGAACTTAGGAAAATATTTAGAATTTCACGCTTAAGATGTAATATTTATACTTACATATGTGCAATATTTATATTTACATATGTACATATGCATATATTATACACATTTTGTTCGGAGTTGAAGTTTCACTACATAAACAACACGATAGTATACGATTCTATCGAAAATATCGAAACTATCGAATGGCGTCAATATCGATAGTTTTGCAGCTCTAGTGTGTAAATATAAACCGTGCAATTGACTGCTTATTTCTTTGGTGAAAAATCGGTAAATTTTTTTCTAAATTGCAACAAATCTAAAAAATTGTATTGCTTTTTCTTAAAATTTCAGACCTTTTACTTAAATTTATTTGAATAAATCGAGTAAAAGATCTGAAAAGTTAACAAAAAGCAATTGAGGAAATTATATTCATACGGCCCAGTAGCATTTAGTTTTTAAATATTTTTGATAATTTCTAACTCTCAAACTGCACGAGGTCGACTGCGGGGTTTTATTTTAAATAAAAAAGGCGACTTCAGCGATTTACTCTGTCGCCGCCATTTTATATTTTTTATTCAATAAAAATATGTTACCACTTGCTAAATCACCCTTTGAAAAAAATGTCCATTCCTCTTTTTATACTCCCACCAAAAAAAAAAAATTAAAACATATGTATGTATAACTTTTTGGGCCGCTAAAGTGGTATTACCCCTGAACAAAACATTTAGCTTTATTTGAATTCGCCAGTCGCTTTCCCAGTCTTAAAATTTGGATAACAGCTATTTGCTTGTTATTCTTTGGCCACTATTCATACAGTTAATGCGTTTTGTACAAATTAATTATTAAGAAAGCACATGCATACACTGCTATCCAAAGACTGCGCAATTTACTTGCCTTTTCAATTTTGTAATGTTATAAAAATGGGATGAAAGTCAAATCGTATGTGCGCATAACTAAATAAATATACATACATACATATCGTAGTTTAAAGTACAAAACCGCGTATCGTCGTTCTGCAAAACCGTGTAACTGACTTTTTTTGCCAAAAATTGGATTTGCTCACCGGAGCTCTTGGCTCAAACCTTATACATTCGTCCCGAAATTCTATGTATACTATTTAGCCAGAAATGCGACTCCTTTATAAAAGAGAGAACCATTTTGAAATACGAGTGTTTTTACTCTCTACGAAATAATTTATGCAACCCCACATACGCGGTTTTACATTTTGTTGATACGCGATTTTTTACTATATGTATATTATTATTTCTCAGCGAGAAATTTTATAAATTTAACAGATATTTTATGCCAACTAAAAATACTGAGCGTTTTGTACATTATTAAGTGGATCTTCACTTGCAGTTTCTGACACAGGTTTTGGGCATATTTTTGCTAAACTTTAGAGTTGGGAGCGATACAGCCTACTCGAATCATGAAAGGAGTTCAAATAATTATTCATTAAAGCGCAAAAGTTAGCAATTACTAAGTGGTGGGTTTGCCGCATTTTAAAAACAGTATAACTTTTTTGTTTGTGTATAAAGCTTAACCCTTTTTAGCAAGGACGTCATCGTTTTTTGAGAGCTTTAGATTTATAGTATAACAGCCCTACTCGCGTGTTGTCACAGTCGTAAATTGTCGCAGTTCAATTGTCATTATCGTGTCATCAACTGTATTCATAGGTATGCACAGTCAATAATGGCAAGCGAAAAGCTAAATAAAATAAAATAAAATAAATAAATAAAAAATAATGGCAAGCCAGCTTTCATCAAAATTTTAATCTGCACTAAAGAAACACATAGATTGTGCATTCACTTTTGTTAAAATTAAGTCACCTATATATTTCAATTATTTTTTTTTTCGTAAGTTTTTTATTAAAGGAGAGACCATTTTATATCAATAACCATGTATGTAAATCAATGTTCCATAGTTTCTACAAAATTTATTAAAATTAACAAACAAATTTATACCACATTTAAAAAACTTCATGCCCACAAATTTTGTAAGAATTCGAATTAGAAAATTGAAATTTTTTACGAAAACTTGTTAAGCTTTATTAAACTTTTATAAATTTTATAGAAACTATGAAACCTTGCTTTACATGATTATATATGTAGAGTGAACTGTAACTTTATAAAAAAATTTAAAAAAAAATTTATGAAATTTATTATGTGGCTAAATTTTCTGAGCACAAGTGTACATTGTGGATTCCATATTGTGTCATTAAAAAAATTTCATAATAAAAATGGTTTACTATCCAAATGAATGACCTTTATTTATGCTTAGGTTTCGAGTTCACCCAAACGACTTCACTAGCCCGACGTCGTAACGACTTCGATTCGATGAGAAAAAACGACGTCGGAGCGACGTTGCATTTTGTATGGAAAAAAGAGTTCGTTTCGAGTTCACCCAAACGACTTCACCAGAGCGACGTCGTAGCGACGCCGATTCGAACTCGTCTTCGCTCTGTGGCATATTGGGTTAATAGCCAATATTGGCCATATATATAAGTGCGGATTAAATGTCTGACCTGGCAATGATTTTTTCAAGTTAATTAACAATCTCTACTTAAATAGGTCATCTAAAATTTCGCCATAGTAAGATAGATCCGCTGAGAGGAACTTTAAAAATTCTTAACGTTTGCAAGCAATTTATCTTTAAAATTTTAAACACAAACTCACAAACAAATTTTAATTTTTAATCCTAAAAAACCTTTGAACAATTTTTTTTTCTCAATTTAATATGATTTCAAAATGCCGGCAAACAAAAAAACACTGCCGACGAATTGAGAGAACGTCAAGAAAAAGAAAACTGCCAAAATTCAATAAGCCCTAGTATCCTTAAACTTTTTAATTTTTTTCTTAAAAAGGTAATTAGGGAGTGCGAAAAGTTTAATTAATATTTGCACAAAGTTTGGAATTCCAATTTTTCGAGTTTTTATTACAGTATAGTTTTATATATGTAGTTATTTTAAGAGGCTTCTCTGTAATCGGAGCTCTGTAATCGGAGTAGAAAGAGAAGCAGGTCATTGAATTTTCTTGGTTTTTGCACTTTCAAGATGGACCCCCTTCCTGGAGGTACCAAGCCTATTAATTTTTTGAACCAGCCTCAAATTCTAATCTCTAATGTTATAGTTTTTCTAAGGGAAACCATGGATAAATATGCATCAATTGAGGAAAAATTTAATGTAGATTCTCGATTTTTTTGGATCGATTCACGGATCGAATCGGAACGAAAAAACCGACAAAAAATCAATATAAAAATGGCATCTCTAGTTCACATTCAGACAAAAAATTGCAATTTAACGCAGCTTTTCATTCGATTCCAATAAAATTCAAAGCCAAAACATTCCTTAAATTTGAATATGAATGATTAATTTACCTTTTTGAATGAATTCATGCAGACGTCTAATATATATTCCTTTGAAATGTGTATACATGTATACATTCATATGTAGATACGAATGTATGACTAAGGCTGACTTCCAAAACGTATCAATACAATGTTTGGAAACTGTTATACAGCGGTATTCAAACTGTTTTTATATACAGAGTATCATATACATTGCCTTTTTTAAATATTCAATTTAGCAATGAACAATTTTTCTGAATTTTCCATTTTTAAAACACCAATGGTAACCAAAAACAAACGAAGCATAAACTTTGTTTCTGATGGGCTGATTGCTCTAGCCATACGTTTCGATAACTTTTCGGATGCGTTTTCGAAAAATATACATTGTCAATATTTTGTAGCTCGACGTTATGGAACATTATGACTGCATTTCTTTATTCATTCTGAACGTTTGGAATAAACTTTTTTGTTTACTTATTCTTTAGAACGTTCCTGATGATATGTTAACGTATATTTCAAACGCATCCTGTTTATTCTGGCTGTGAAATGGGATCATCCGGAATATATAAAGAAACGCAGTGTATACTTTGTACCTACGCAAAGCTATTGACGTTTTGGAAGTCAGCCTAATAGCCCAGTTATGCATACTTAGCGTTGCATAAGAGTTGTCACATAATAATCGGTTAAATGGGCTTTTCGTGTAAGCGGTTACCCAACGCATAGCACTTCACATGTAGAATTCTGTTGGGTTTTGTTTTTACGTAAAAATGGTATAGCAGTGCAAGTATGCATAACTGGGCTATAACTTTGGTTTTTATTATTTTTTTTCATTCGTTTGGTTTTATGTACATACCCTGCAAAAAATTGTGCGACTAATCTCTAAAGAGCGTATTCCGAAATTACTCTCAATCGGGTACAATTGGGCATTAATTAGTCCCAACTAGTCTCATACGGGTACTAATGAAAGTCAATTAGTCTCGACTCATCCCTTATGGGTATAATTGGAGATCAATTAGTCCCCAACTCATCTCTAACGGGTACTATTAACGATTTAATGATATGTAGGCACTTAGTCAATGAAATTTCATGTGCGGCGTTGGCACACAGAGAGAATATTCACCTAACAAAACTGAGCACCCCGGTTCGGATGTCAGCTTGCGCAAATTTTAATTTTTATTTTTTAAAAGTGACTAGTCGCTTTTTATATCCGTTCGGGTATAAAGGTGAACAATTAGTCTCTTCATAGGACATGCTCGAACAAAAGCGATCAGTTCATTCCATATAAAGAGATCAAAAGTGGTATTAGTCGCATGCTCCATTGCGATTGTTCCCGGAGTCATCCCGGATTAGTCCCATTTTTTGCAGGGTATGTATGTATTTACATACATGTTTACATTGCTTATTTGCACATTTACGCGGTCAAATAATTACGTATACGCTCGAGGTGGCAAAACGACTCCCAAATGCTATTGAATATGGCATGCAAATACCCAAGCAACTTCAAGTGAGTATTCTCAGACAACACAGCACAGAACATCGACGAGTTAAGCAGCAAATGCACTAATACTCAGAATTTTCCACGCCAATATGGCGCCGTACAAAAATACTTATTTCATTTAATTTCGTTTTATTTATGTCAACGCGTATCGTATTTATAATTTTCTTAATTAGTGGTTAACCGCAATCGTCGATAAATAGTATAAGAAACGTAAACAGAAATAATGACAAGAGTCACATTTAACTCCAAATGAAAATAAATTTCGCAGTTTTTAATTAAACCTTTATTCTAGCGAACATACATATGTACATACAATTGGGTGGTTCACAAGTGTCGTACGTGTCGTATTGTCGTATGTTGTAAAGTTTTTAACGGCTAAATAAAAGTTTAGAGGACTTGAAATCACCACCAACTATTTTCTAACGGTGTGAAATTTCATAATAAAACTTTTATGTTAGCTTGCGAATTCCTTAAATATAGTTTTAGCCGTTTAAAGTTTATGACATACAACAGTACGACAGTCTACAACACCTTGTGAACTCCCTAAATGTATGTTTGTATGTACTAGCTTTGCTCGCAGATTCAAGTGTGTCAAGTTAGCACTACACTTTTCAACGGAATTAATTGTAGCTTTTTTGTTGTAAATTTGTTGTGGAAAGAAAAAATTTTTGCTTTCGTTTTTTAAGAAAAAAAATGGTATGTATGTAGTGCTAGGTATATGGTGTCAAGTTGGCACTACATACCATTTTTTCTTAAAAAACGAGAGCTACAATTTTTTTCTTTCCACAAGAAATTTACAACAAAAAAGGTTCAATTAATTCCGTTGCAACCTTTTCCATATCTCAATTCTATCGACTAGGTGTATGGTGTCAAGTTAGCACTACATACCATTTTTTCTTAAAAAACGAGAGCTACAATTTTTTTCTTTCCACAAGAAATTTACAACAAAAAAGGTTCAATTAATTCCGTTGTAACCTTTTCAATATCTCAATTCTGTCGTCAATGGTGCATGGTGTCAAGTTAGCACTACATACTAAATTTTGTTCGAAAAAGGGTCAACTCAATTTTTTCCAGAAAAACGAAAGCTACAAATTTTTTCTCTTCACAACCCGAGACCCGCGCCACCTAGTGGATTAATTCATCTTTCACATTGCATTGTCATCAGGCTCTGAGCTGAGTTTTAAGTTTAAAGTTTCTAGCTTATCGGGAAGTTGGTTAAAAATTGATTGCAAGATTTATTACACACATACAAGCTTTAACAACCCAGCAAAAAAATTGGTAATCGCTTTTAGTGGTAACGTGTTGTAATTTTTCGGGGGGTGAAATAACACAAACGGCAATAACGCAAATTTGTGTTATTTGCCAATCGAATGTGAAATAACACAAATTTGCTTTATTTCATTTCTCGTTGAGCAATAAGACCAACTTTTATACTTAACAATTTGAGTAATAAAGCAAAATAGTCACCCAGTTACATTTGACAAAAAGTAGACATGAACAAGTTAAATGGACGGATTTGTAAGTATACAATTTTGAAAGTGCCCGGCGTCGCGGCGGTCCGCGTTCGCGCGCCGCCCCGCTCCGCACCGCGTTCGACGTCGCGCTCGCGTCCCCCGCCCCTCCCCTCCTTTCACAATTATGTACTGGTGG
>NW_016157821.1:15116-32242 GCF_001687245.7 Rhagoletis zephyria | reverse complement strand
AGGGAAATTTGAGCAAAAATCAAAATTTTTTGATTTTCTGGCCGCCATGTTGATGTTTGATCAAACCGCTTGCGTTGTGTATAGCAAAATCGCCTCATTCGCAACGAAATTTTCACCGACATGATAAAAATATAGTAAGGTAGACCGCTGAGAGCAACTTTTAAAATTCTTGACGTTTGCAACAATTTAATTCTTTAAAATTTCTACACAAACTCACACACACATTTTCATTTTCAATCTCAAGCAACAACACCCAACAAGCATTTCAGTAAATGTTTTTAAAAATAACTTAAAGTAAGTTTGCTATAATAAGCGTCAAATAAGCATTTTTAATATTAAGCTTATTAAAGTTTTTTCAAATAAACCTTTAATAAGTTTTGAGAGCGAATGTTTATAAATAACTTAAACTTATAAATGAAATACAAATGCCAACGACATGAAGTAGTAAATATAACATTTTTTCAATCGTAAGTGACGTGTTTACGTTTTATAAAATATATTATTAAAAGAAAAAATTAAATAAAACCGATGCGGTAAAAAAAAAATCCAATCCAGGACCCGCTGCGCTAATCGGTGGAGCATTCGAGTCTTCAAATGATGAGTTCTCCTTATCCTTTCTTAGTTTAACATTCAATTAAAAATGTATAAATTTTTTTCAGAAAAGTTCATCAATGAGAATGGCGGCGATGAAGCGGAATATATAGCTGCATCGATGTCGTTTTTCCAATTTGCCAATAACCGCATGTAATTGAAAGCACGCCACAAGATGTAATAATTAACTTTTTTATGCTTAATTTTTGTGTGTTATCGTGAATTTGTATGCGAAAATGTCTATTCCCTATTTATATTTTCGCGACTGTAGATAAGTCCGCCGAAAATACGCATTTCGTTTAGTCTCTAGATGTTAAGCAATCTATGTATGAGTTTTTAATGAAATATCTTTAAATAAAGGGTTATAAAAATGTTTATAAATAGCTTTCTTTTGAAAATTTTTAGTAAGTTTATATTCATACGCTTAGAAACAACTTTTTTTGAACCTTTATTATAAGTTTACACTTTTACGCTTATAAAAAGCTTTCTTTTGAACATTTATTACAAGTTTATATTTCTACGCTTATAACCAATGTTCCTTTTCGATTATATTACGCTTACTTTCAAGCGTTTTATAAACAAAAAATCAACGTTTTGTAAGCTTAATGTTTATAATTGAAAACTAAAAAAAAACTTTCTTTAAGTTTATTTTGCTTGTTGGGCAATTTCGAACAATTTCAATTTTTATTTTCACTTTTATATGATTTTAAAATGTTGGCAAATTGGGAGAACGGTTCTACCTTGCTATGTTTTTATCATGTATTACCGCCCTATTCCCACAACACTGACAAAATTCATCATATGATTATTGTCACAATTACTGCGCCTAAAACATAATATAAACATTGTTTCGCCGTTGTCACCTACTCAGTGGGTCATAACAATAAGGGCCGGTTGTTCAATGTCTGGTTATCACTACTTGCCGGTTAAACATCATTAACTGACAATTGTCATACGACAGCTTAAAATAAATTTGCGGCATAGTATTAGGCGCAGTAGTAAAGGCAATAGTCAGCCACTGAGTTTTGTCAGCGGTGTGGGAATAGGGCGGTTAGACTATTGTAAAGCTCAAATTAGTCAAGTACGTAAACCTACCGGTACGTAAACCGGAGTCAGCTGACACGATCTGCCTTAAGCGGAAATTAGTCAAGAACGTAAACCTACCGGTACGTAAACCCGAGTCAGCTGACACGATCTGTCTTACCAAAGCGCCATGTAAATGAAAACTCAATACCGCAGAATTTTTCTGTAGTTGTAGCCCGTAGCGCAGAAATCTGCGGAATTTAGATTTTTCCGTATCAGCTGATTTCTCGTTCTTTAGATGGTTGCCACTTCGTCAGTTTTACAGATGGTAAAAAAGATATAAGTTCCTATTCAAAATATGTTTAAAATATTTGAAATTTACTATTGATTAAGGTTTTTATTGAAAACTAAGTAGTTTATATTGAGCTAAAATCTATTATAGCACGAAAAATTGTAATTGAAAGGGTAAGTTTATGAAAAGGCATTGATGAGTGGCAACAGTGCAGTAAGCAACACTGAGGGCTCCAGTAATCGACACAATTCTGCGTATACAGACTGCGTTTAAGTATACGTTCTGCGTTCGCGACTAATTTCAACTTTACCAAAGCGCAATGTAAATGAAAACTCAACACCGCAGAATTTTCTGTAGTTGTAGCCCGTAGCGCGAAATCTGCGGAATTTAGATTTTTCCGTAACACCTGATTTCCTCCTTCTATAGATGGTTGCCACTTCGTCAGTTTTGCTGATAGTTAAAAAGGTTATAAGTTCCTATTCAATATACATCTAAAATATTTATGGCCTTATTCATAAAAAATAAAGTAGGTTTAAAGAGCTTTATAAATTGACGTTTTCAAAAATTTTTCAATTTATAAACCTTTTTTAAAGCAACTTTATTTTTTATGAATAAGGGCCTTAAAATTTACTATTGAATAACGTTTTTTGATGAAAACTAAGTAGTTTATATTTAGCTGCGATCTATTATAACACGAAAAATTGTAGTTGAAAAGGTAAGTTTGTGAAAAGGCATTGATGAGTGGCAACACTGTGGTAAGCAACTCTGAGGGCTCCAGTAATCGACAAAATTCTCGTATACTGACTGCGTTTAAGTACACGTTCTGCGTTCTCGACTAATTTCAGCTTAAATATTTCGCGCCAAATTCTTAATGCGTTCCAGAACATATACGATTTAGGGTCAAAACATCGCCGCTCCATTATGTTCTTACCCTTACAGGTTTAGCAGGATTTTGTCCACATTCGTTCCTGTAAAAATTTTAATAGCACAAATTAGCAGGAGCCAAAAATATAAGAGCGTAAGATCGAGAGAGAGCTGTTGTTGTTGTTGTAGCAGCATACAAATTCTCCAAAGATTTTTGTAGTGAACACCGAGTGCAAAACTCACAACCAAAAACTCACCGACTAAAATTCAGTGAGCTTTTCGGAAGAGAAGTGTACACAATTTTGACAGTTAAAACTCATTCTCACACATGCTGAATCGCAAAATGAGGAAGTGTACACAATTTTGACAGCTAAAACTCATTCTCACTCTTCCTGAATCGCAAAATGAAGAGTTCACACAATTTTCAGTGTACACTTGAAAACTCACAGTTACAGAATAGAGCCCCTGGAGTGACAGTCCTTGGCCAGATATAAATCTGGGTCTTTCCGGTTACGTAGACCCGACAGTCGTGGGAACGTCGAGAGGGAGCTGTTAGTTTCTGCTGGTTTTTTGGTTTAAGAAACGCTTTCCAGCAGAAATTAGTGATAATTTGTGAGAATTATCTGAAATTAGACTGAAAATCTGAAACTCTGAGCTATAAATTATAAAATTGCGGTATGTTCAATGAAATACATCGTTTTACGTATAGTAAGCAGTTTAAAAAACTAGTAAAGTTTAGTAATGCTAATACTAGCTGTTGTGCAAGTAAAATTTACGCCTCGACTAAAGTTTGGTATACAGAATTGGCTAGTTGAAAATTTGCAAAATAAAAAAGCTTTCGACCAGTGCATTTGATCCAGTGAAACGTATTTTTAAGCAATTGGATACAATGCTTTTAGTGCCCAGTGCATTTGCATATCAACCCACCACATTTAACTTTGTTTTTGGTACCTTAACCAGCCAGGTACACATAGCTTTTATTTGCAAGTAAGGAAAACCTAATGACTCCTTTTTCAGTGTTTTTGTTGCACGGTCAACCGCTTTTCTACCTCCAAGTTTAACCAAGTGTGCCACATTGACCGGTGCAAATTTTATGGAGAAAATGCTGCGGTCATCGTCCACCTCGCAATTGCCGGAAAGAGTTAAAAACTTTTATGCAAATGCAAATTAAGGATTTAAATAAATCCTCAAATAACTGAGGTGTGTGTAACCAACAACATTAAGAACCCTTGATAAAAAAATATTACTTTTAATTAGATCTACTCAAAACGATGGAACATTTTTATTTCGTTTAGCTGAATTCCTTTTTCAAGCTTTTATTTAACTTGCTCATCCCGCGGAAATTTCTAATCGATGTCAATTTCCCCACTCATAATATCATGCAAAAACAACAGACCCGAAATAGTCCGCCTACTACGTAGAGTTTGCAAGCTAATCAACTTGCAGCGAGATATATATGGTGGAGTAGGATTATCAAACCTAATTTGAGCCAAACCAAATTTTAAAAAACATTTTTGTACGCGCTCAATCCTATTATGGTGAACTTCGTAAGAAGGATTCCATATTATAGAGGCATATTCCAGTTTGGACCTGACAAACGCATTATATAAAAGCTTTCTTGTATAGGGGTCCTTGAAATGGGCACTATTTCGCTTAATGAAAGCTAATGACGAGAACGCTTTGGGAATAATATAATTGATATGTTCGACAAATGTGAACGCTGAATCAAACACGACACCTAGATCCTTAATTTTGGTACTCAACTTCAGGACAACATTTGAAATAGAGTAAGACGATAGTAAGGGGGAACGAGACTTGCAATAAGTTACAGAAAAACATTTATTTGTATTAAGTGTTAATTTATTACGACAACACCACTCACAAAAATTATTAAGCTCGGCTTGAAGAACACCAATATCAGAGGCATTTTCAATTTTTTTAAAAACCTTCAGGTCATCTGCGTATAACAGGTATTCACAATGATTAAAACAAGCACTGGAATCGTTCATAAAGAAAACAAAGAACAAAGGGCCCAAAATACTTCCTTGCGGAACTCCCGAGGTCGCAGTAAAAGGGGAGGAGCTAATCCCATCGACAACAACTTTATTTACTCTATTGCAAAGATAAGACTTTATCCAGGACAGAAAGCTTGAGTGAATACCCAAATGTTTTAACTTTTGCAGGAGTAAATTATGTGACACGCGATCAAAAGCTTTAGATATATCAGTGTATATGGTATCAACCTGGTAGCCACCCACAAACGCTGATATACAATAATTTGAAAAAACGGCTAGGTTAGTCACGGTAGAGCGCCCTGGTACAAACCCATGTTGAGAGGGGGATATTGATTGTTTAATGGCAAATGAAAGTTTACTACTAACAATTTTTTCAAATAATTTCGCAATATTAGGAAGCTTAGAAATAGGCCGATAATTCGAAATGTCACTTTTGTCACCTGTTTTAAAAATAGGAGACACAGAGGTGATTTTCCAATCATCCAAAAAATGACCTGACGCTAGTGATAAGTTAAATAAGAGAAGCAATGGCTCGGAAATAGATGCGATGCATTGCTTAAGAAAATAAGACGAGATTTGATGAACATCCGCTTGTTTGGAGGTCTTTAAGCTTCTTATACCGTAAAAAATATCATCTTCCGATAACATCAAAGATCCGAAATCTAACGATGCAGGACTATTATTGTAGGTAGCCTCACCACTCGAAGAATAATCAGTCACAAAATTTGATTTGAAAAAATCAGCAAACAAATTTGCTGTGTCATTCATTGAGGATGACTGCTTCCCTTCGTAATGCATGGAAATTGGAAATGCCGATGAAGTACGCTTGGAGTTGATAAAGGTCCAAAAAGCTTTTGGATTAGTTTTGATGTTATTTTCGAAACCCATTAGGTATTTGTTATATAAAAACTTGTTTAAACAATTGAAATCAGCCATATATTTCTCAAACAATACTTTATGCTGCATACTACCACTATTTTTAAAAAATATTACATAGTTACATCCCATTTGAAATGAACCGAGCCGCGGTTTAGAGATACTCATATGTAATTCGTTCTTGTACCAGTACAAGTTTTTTTCTGAGCGGTTCGAGCCAGTGATGGAAAATTTGGCACAATAGTGCCATTTTTGGCACTTTCATTCACAAGGGCACTTTTGGCACAATTCATTCAGTGTTGGTACAATCATAAATTATAGAAATTTAGCCAGTATATAACAAACAATCATATATTACTCCTAGATTTGAAAAGTGAAAATTAAAATCACTTAAAAGTCAAATAAGGGTCATTATATAAAATTAATACAAATTATTCAATGTTAAGAAGAATAGTCAAAACTGGTCAAAATGACGCACTGCTATTATTTCGCATATAGGTATGTTTGTATACGTGTAAACAAGTCCGAGTAGCTTTATTTCAGTGTTTTCCCCCTTCTTAATTGGAATATTGTGTTATTTTACTATGATTTTACTCTAATAATTCAATAAAGCACATTAAAAATACTATTTCTAAAAATACATATGTACATACTTATGTAGTTCTTAAAAAGCCTTTAAAGAAAGCAATTTAAATTTTGTGGCACTTTCATCTCCTTTTTGGCACTATTTACGCAGTCCATTAGGCACATATTGAAATTTTGGAATTCCATCTCTGGTTCGAACGATTGAACCGAACCGCATTCATTTCTGGCGGCTTGCTTGGCGACCTGCTTGGGACAAGCAAACAGAAATTATGGACGCTTGCACACCATTAGCTTCATGATAAGTGCGTTAATGAAAGGAAAATACAGAGCAACAAGAGCGGAGCCAAGTAAACAAAACGCTTTGTTATCATCAGATTAAAATTGCTGATAATATGGGCATAGCATTTATTGCAGTGCCTCTCTTTAATGCCAACCCGATCTGCACGCTAAACTGATAATGTTTATATTTAAATGTGTGAATGCTTTTGTGAAACGCTGTGGCGAAGTTCGTCGCGGAAAGCTATCATCACTCGGGCGATACACAGGAAAAGAAAAATAAAACAAAAACAAATACATACATACATAAGTATGTAGTACAATATGATAATATTTATGTCACGGCAGCTACAGTACACATTTGTATATACAACATTTGTGTAAATATTTAACGAATTTGCACATATTTTGACTGTTTACATGTATTCACATTTTTTAGCCCTTTTGTGAGCTAAACAAGAAAACACAAGGAAAAAAATTTAAGTAGAATGTCAATGGTTTTTGGTATTGCATAGCATAAACCAGGGATGTTGGGAATATTTTCATTCGCATTCGTTATGCGCACACCTAGATCTAAAGTGAGCTAACTAAAATTCGGAGAGCGAAATTTAACTGCTTGTGGATCGTACAGATTCAACGCAATTAATACAAAAATAGGTATAGCCGTAGTTTTTTAGGTAATGAATAAAATATTTACATTAATTTATTTATGCAAAAAAATTGCCCAAATATTTTTTTGAGTTGATCGCACTTTAGATCTAGGTGTGCGATATGTTAAAGGTTGTTTCAATTTAAAGTTTAGTGTTTTACAGGAAAAACAACCCTTGTGCGCTGCTGCATGTCGTAGAAAATATAAATATTTACTAGATATAGATCTAATTGGGCGCCCCAAATGTGATCGCATTATTTGTTAACGTTTGCACTTTTTCCTCTTTTTGTGATGACCTGTAAAATATTTCAGTGTTATTCATATTTTACGTAGTTGTATTAATAGTTACATATTTTAGTTAATTTTTGTACTTTGTTCGTCGAAAGTGAGCAATTTTTCAGTGCAGCCGGCCTTATATACGAGCCTCTAAGAAATCGCCTCATGGGAGAAAAAGCAGCAAAACTACTTTTCTGAAATGTGATATGCCCCTTTTGACTACTACGTTAAATCACTGTATAGGTTAAGCACTGGTTCAATGTTCTAATAATTTATAAAACCATGACTTAAATTGATTAAAGCTTTTTAATGTTATTCCTAACATACGCGTTCCGAAAATTCGTACATATTTTTCACCCATTAACGAGAAAATAAATAATTATTTTTATTATGCGATTGCATTATAAAAATTAGATACTAATTTTTCTAAATTATTCCTTATGTATGTAGGTTCCTGCCTTAAGTTGCGCTTCGCAGATTAATATACAAGTAACATGTCAATTATACAAATAAATGACTTTAAATGTATACCTAATTTCCAGAATTTGCCAGAGTAGTATTTTAAGTATGTATGTATGTACCAGGGTTGTTGCGAATATTCGCATTCGCATTCGCAACCGCGGAGCTTCCGCATTAATTTTAACATTCGCATTCGCTTTCGCATTCGCAAAAATCAATGCGGATCTTTTGCGAATGCGTATATTGAAGGGACCGAAAATTACAGTTTTTTTACGAGTTAAACTTGGCCAAATATTTTTATTATTTTAAAAGTACTTTCCGGATAATAAACAAATCGCTTATCCAAATGAAACAAGTTTGGCATCAAATGAGGACTTAAATAGCTTTAAAACTGAAATGTCAATAAAAAAAAGTTAATTTATAACCCTAGAACAAACCTTGGTTCAGGTATGTATTTATATGAATTTCTTTAGTATTACATTATAAAAAAAAAAATTATAAATCGAGGGGGTAATCTTCGTTCGTTTTTTTCTGTTTAAAAGCTATTTCAGTCCTCTTTCATATGATACCAAATTTGGATTTGGATAAGCGGTTTGTTTATCCGGAAAGGACGTTTATTTCGGAATACAAAATATATGGCCAAATTTAACTCGTAAGAAAATAACTGTTATTTTCAATAGCTAGAATATTATGCAAGTCCACTGATAACACGTACATATACATATCTTACCAGTCACAGAAGAAAGCATTAAAAATGAATTACAAAAGCTAAAATCGAAAAACGCTAATGACGTGTTCCCCGAATTCCGAAACAACCAAAAGAATGAGAATGAAGAATTCTTTGGAAAACAACGGTGTTTAAACAACGAGCGTGCCATGATGCTAGATTGTGAAGATGGAAGTCAGGAGGATACATCCGACATTTGCGGCCCCGATGAAATTCTCAGAAAGTAATTATTGCACAGCAATAAAAATAAATAAATATAACAGAAAGTCCTCTCAACTGGTGCAGTGTCAATCGAAATGAATTTACAATTTTGTCAAGTTTCAAGTTTGTCGCCTAGAGCGAGTAGATATAAAGTGGCATAGGTTTGATTTACGACCCTTTAAAAAGTTTTTATTAAATACAATGTTCAAATTTTTAAGTTCAAGTACTAAAAAAAACATTCAGTCTTATCATGAGTTTCATTTTTCCCGGGCCGGTTCACTTTTCACTTTTGGTTTTCATGTATTTACTATGGGCGGAATACAAATTTTCGGGCGAAACTCAGGATAAGGCAGATTATTAAAAATTACTAACCTTTTTATTTTTTATTTACTTAAGTCACCTAATTTACCCACCTAAATTAGTTCTTAAAAATACATGACATCCGCATTTAAATCCGCATCAGCGAATGTTACCTTTTAAACATCCGCATCCGCATTTGCATCCGCGGATGTCTAAAATTCCACATTCGCAACATCCCTAGTATGTACAATAAGCAATTATTTTGCGTGATTTTTTATATTTTCTAAAAAGTGTAAGCTTTGGCGTCACAAAAAATGTATGGAAATTGGAAAAGTAATTACTGTTGAAATAGACCCTTCTATTCTATAAGACAATAGGTCCAAAGTTTATTTTTTACGTTGTTTGAAACACGTTGTAACATAACTACATATCTGGAGCTTGGCTGGAGAACAGGATATCTTCTTCTTCTTCTTTTTTGGCGCTGTAACCGCCTAAGCGATTTTGGCCGAGTTCAGCAAAGCACGCCAGTCGTTTCTCCTCTGTGCCAACTGACGCCAATTGGAAACGCCAAGTGAAGCCAAGTCCTTCTCCACCTGATCTTTCCATCGCAGTGGGGGCCTCCCTCTTCCTCTGCTACCACCAGCGGGTTCCGAGTTGAATACTTTCAGAGCTGGAGCGTCGGTGTCCATTCGAACGACATGACCAAGCCAGCGGAGCCGCTGTATTTTAATTCGCTGCACTATGTCCATATCGTTGTAAAGCTCATACAGCTCATCGTTCCATCGTCTACGGTACTCGCCGTCGCCAACGCGTAAAGGACCGTAAATCTTCCGCAAAATCTTTCTCTCAAACACCCCAAGAGCCGCCTCATCGGATGTTGTCATTGTCCATGCTTCTGCGCCATATACCAGCACGGGCATGATGAGTGACTTATAGAGCGTGGTTTTCGTACAGGATATAGATAAAGATATAGATAAAGAAAATGGAGGTTAAGATAGAGATGAAGATACGAATACAGATGAATTTAAGGATAAAGATAAATTAAAAATAAAGACAGAACTTAAAATTAAAATAAATCCGACCTGCGACATTTTTATACGAATTTTAATGAGAGTGAAATCACTCTTATCAGACAACGTAAAAATAAATGCTGGGTAATAACAGTTATCAAAGAACGTTGGCTAACCAGTCTTATTGGCAACGGAAAAAATATTTCGCCTTCATAACAATTATCAGGCAACGTAATAAATAAACGTTATGATATAACCCTTTTCGGCGAAATAAAAAAATGTTGTGCATCTAACTGGCCGCCTCCACAGGACATACATATACAAAGTTTATATACATACAGTCATTTGATAATTAATAGGGACACAACATTTTGACCAGTTTCGGCAATTTTTCTTTTGTTCGTTTAATGTTTTTTTTTTTTTTTATAAAAATACAGCTCACTATATAGCAAAAATCATATAAGTCCAAATTTTAAACTATGTAGAAATATTAGAAAAATACAACAAAATTTTGCAAAGAATTTTTTTTGTGGATGGTGTTATTATTTTCGAACATACTTTGTATTCAAGAAAACGCATGACACCGTGAGGCAAATAAAAAATCAACGCAATTTCTTAGCCACTTGAAACTTGCCCTTAATAAAAAGTTTGTTGTGGCTGTGAAATTTTGTTGCATTTTTCTCTAAAGTTTGAATTTTGGACTTATATAGTGTCTGTTAGATAATGAACTGTATCTTTATAAAAAAAAAAATAATAAAGATTAAACTATTACAAGAAGAATAGCCAAAGCCGGTCAAAATGTCCTGTTAATATTATTTTTCACATGACTATATCTTAGAATATAAATTTCCAATGGATACCGCTCATTGCCGTTTAAGAGCAAACCATATGTACATATATGTTAACAGAGTTTATATACATATTTTCCATCTATGCAAAAACCTCGTGGCGGCAACATTATTGATATTTTAATATAAATGCAAAAATTTAGCTGTTTTCTATTGGAATATTTGTTATTAGGTATTTGCGTTTGAAATAGCATATTTTAAAAAAAAAAATTTAAGTGTATATACAATGGCACTCACCTAAATAGCACACTTTTATTTTTTATAATATTCGCAATATTTCACGTGATAAATTTATGTCGTTATTTTTTATAAAAATATAGTATATTCTATAACATAAACCACATAAATCAAGGTTTAAAACTGTGCACAGTTCAGGAAATTTATCAAAAAATTTCATCAACCTTTTTTTCAGATTTTTTAGAAACTTACTGGGTATGAAGTTTTGGCACGGCCAATTGAATTTTCATTTATTTCATTTTCATTATTTTTTTTATAAGTTCTATATTTTTTTTACGTTGCTTTCAGTTAGTTGTTGTTGACTTTTTACTAAAATTCTACTCTAAAAATTTAAATTAACTAATAGTAAAATAAAAAATGTGATGTAAAATAAAGCAAATGAAAACAAAATAAAGTAAAATTAAATATATAGATCAAATAAAATAAAATAAATAATAAAAACAAAAAAATTGTTCGCAATCGCTCCAACCGAGGATCGAACCTGGCAGCTATAGGCTTGTAGCCCGTAACTCTTACCACTCGGCTACCGCGGACGCGGAACTCGCGCGCTTAGTTTGCTTACTTGTACAAAAGACAAAATCTGGCCGTTTTTACCAGTGTTGTAATCGAAAATTCCCCGAATCCCAGTTAATTCCCAAAAATTTCGTGCATTTGTTCGGCTGCTTATGCGCATTTTAAAGAGGAAAATGCATGAATCAAAGCAAATAAAGGCTGTTTATGCAAATAATCGAGCCCGTTTGTCAACCGTATTATACAACACATATGCACATTATAATAAAATTCAGATATTTGGTTTAACTTTTTTCGGCAAAAAGCATAAAAGGTTTTTTTTTCATATTTATAAAAAAATGTGTTCCGGTATGGACAATATGTATTATGTACCTTCAAGCCGGTTTTTATTTTAAAGGTAAAAGCAAAAGCTAGAAATTCGTAGTTTTGTAAATTTATTTCCACTTTTTGTATTTTTTTATGAAAAAATAAATAAAAATTGTTTAACGGAAGTGTTTTCATCGAAACCCTTGAGAATTTACTCAGCGAATCAATTGCTTTACTTACAAAAAATACAACATAAATAAGTTATATTTTTTTTTTTTTGAGAAAGCAATAAAAATTTTTTATTGAATCAGTTATTTGACTCAAGAAAATTTATTGCAATAAAAAGTGCTAATTGATTTTTTTTACAATCAGAATTTTGATTGCAATCGAATTCGTAGCACAATCTTTGATTGCTAAACAAAATGATTGAAAGATTTTACAGCTCTGCTATGTACATACGTCTGTATGTAATTCCCAACAGCTACCTCAAAATTAATCACATGTTTCTCAATGTTTGGAAACACCATTCTGTTTACGCACAAGGGTTTCGAAAATGTTTCTTGGTTAACTTCAAATTTGAAATTGAAACTGACACCAAAGACACGTATATAAATATTTGCATACAAAATAGTAGCGTTTGTTTACTCATTTCCAGTAAAATCAAGTAAAAATGTTTACGAATTTTCATGTTTTGGCGTTTTCGTACGCAAAAACTTGCAAAGTAGGGGAAATTGAGAGAGCGAAAAATGACAGTTGAAGTTGCAAGTTTTTACTGGATTTTACTGGATAAATTTTTACTTGTAAGAATTTGCCAGTACGAAAAACAGCTGATCGCATGTTGCTAGATGAAATTTAAACTAATAAGGAAACTGTTTGTGGGTTTTTATTGTTGAATTTCACAAAATAAACCTATTTAAATATAAAATAGATTGTTTTATTAGGAATTTGCTGCTAATAAACAACCAATTTATCAGCTGTTCATGAAACTTGCAAATTATTACTGGAATAGCGTGCGCGTACTTTTTTGCAAATTTTTTCTATGAGAGCGAATTCTTAGAAATAAAGTTACTGGAGAGTTGCTGGCAAGTTACTGGATAATTTGTAAACAAACACAACTAATATGTACGTACAAACATACATAACATTATATACTTTCAGCATTTTCAGTGTTTCATTGAGTAAATTACATATAGATGAATTTTGTATGTACAATGTACATACATATGTACATGGATACATACATACATATATAGTACAAATGCATTTCTTTCATGTAGCGAATGCTAAAGAATGTGACAAAGTAACAAAAACAAAATATGAGATCCAAGTTAAGCTTTCGAATATCGAATCAAGTTTTGATTAGACAAAATTCAAGCTTCCAGAACAGCAAAACAGAATTGATCAATCGAATTAGCAGCAAACGAGACCCGGTAGCATTTCTATGTGTGTACATTAGAGTGGTCCAAAAAGAATAAAGTCGGAATTTTAATGCCGCCACCCTCTAGGATTGTTCTGAACCGAAAAAATATACCTCTATTTTTTATTATGAAATCAAAAATTATTTGGGGAGTGCTCACAGCGTTCAAAGTTTTCCATATATTCTATATGGGGAAAACAGCTTTTCGTAGAAATGGTATAAAATTCTTGAAAATCAATATTTTTCGATCGGAAAACTGTGGTTCTCTTCAGGACACTTCCAGTATGAATATCCAATTGTTTATTTAACCATTTTTTAATATTAAAGATGTTTTATTGGTCCCTCCATTGCATTTTCTATGAAATATAGTTACCATGAAAAAATGGTTGATGAAATAATTGGGTATTATTACTGGGAATCAATCGTCTGAAGATATGCAAAGTTTTCCGATACATGGGAATCTTTGAGCGCTTTGAGCACTTCCTATTTCTGTTTTTATTTCAAAATAAAAAAATACTGGTATATTTTTTTCGGTATAGAACAATCCTAGGGGGTGGCGGCATTAAAAGTCCGACTTTATTTTTCCACATACACTTTTGGACCACTTTAGTGTGCGTACACGCATGCTTCAATCCATTAGTTTTTGATAAAAAAAAAAACACTGCAAGTCGAAACAAATATCTTAATTTGAATATGCACATTACTTTCCATTTGAATTTTTAATTTAAAAGCAGTTAGAGAAACAACTAAAAATTCATTGTGAATTTTCGGGTTGCTCTGATTGAAGTGGTTCAGCCGGAATTGTATCACAACTGATTGAATGCAAGTGCTTCCCGCAAATGGCCAAGGCCAAAAACCGGCAGCCGATTTCAAATCTGCATATACATACAGTATCGGTCATATCTATAGCACGCCATTTCAAAGTGATATTGTGTGCCACTTATGTTTATTTATTTATTTTTAAGAATTTTCAATTAAAATACAGTTCTTTCTCTAACAAACCCCATATAAACCCAAGTTTAACGATTTGCAGAAAACTTCAAAAAAGTGCAACAAATTTTCACCTAAGTTTCAAGCTTTTTTCTCGGCAGTGTTAGAATTTTTTCGAGTGCACAGTTTTTTAGCCACTGCAATTTTAGTCTGATAACGTGCAAATTTCAAGTGTCTACGAATTACCGTTAATTTTTTAGAATTTTTTTTGTCGCATTGGCTTCCATATAATGAATAAACTCAATTTATTTGTATATGGATGAAAACCGCAACACCTTTGGCGAAAAAAATTCTAAAAAATCAACGGTAACTTTCAGTCACTTGAAACTTGCACATTATCAGACTAAAACTGATTGGGCTAAAAAACTGTGTACTCGAAAAAATTCTAACTCTTCCGAGAAAAACATTTGAAACTTAGGTGAAAATTTGTTGCACTTTTTTGAAGTTTTCTACAAATTGTTAAACTTTGGTTTATATGGGGTTTGTTAGAGAAAGAACTGTATTTTAATTGAAAATTGTCAAAAATAAACAAATAAACATAAGTTGCACACAATATCACTTCGAAATGGCGTGCTGTAGATATGACCGATACTGTATGTAGGTATTTATATCGTCACTTGAGGCTGGAAAGGTGTCAAGTCCATTTTTTTTTAATTGTTCAGGAGAGACGAAAAATCGATGTAGTTTCGTATTATCTGCCATTCTGCATCAAAAACTAAATTTTGAAAAAAAAAAATGACTTGGCACTTTTTCACCTTTAGGTAGCGATATACATACATATCTCGTGCTTCCTTCGACAATCTAATACAGTGATAGAATTTTGCACAGCCATCAAATTTTGTCCGGAAAAAACTATAGGTAAGAAAAACGCCTAAACCAGCTGGAGATGATAATATGCCATGAATAAAATGCCATTTATTTGTGTTTTCATCGATAATTTACATATAATCGCGGTAAAGAAGTTTGGTACCAAAAGAACGTAATAATGTATTTCTGTTTTGGTTAACGTTAATTAACAGAATATTAAAAAATGCGTTTAATCACCTTTTAAATGATAGCTTTATGGTATTTGTAGAAAACTGAACAGCAACGAAAAGCCCCAAAATCTTAGACTCCTCTTTCTCGGAACACAAGCACTTTAATACATAAAGGTTTTATAATTTAGTATTATTTTAATCGTTTTCTTTTTTTATTTTCGCATCGAAATTTAGCCGCGTGCACGTCCGTCTCGCAAAATGTCGTTGAAGTAACTAAAAGTTTCTCCGAAGCACCTTAAACCGCTTCCTAAGCTTTATTGGCAACAACGCGAAACATACCAGCCCCGGCGATAACGAAAACAACGAAACCGCACAACCAACGTGGTCGTCGTCGTCATGACCAACATCGTTATGATGATCATTAAAGAATCATTATTCAATTTTCAATCGCCCAAGTTGTTTTGGTGAGAGACTCCAGAGCCGTTGAGCGCCTCTAGCGTTTCAATTGCGGTTCAGTGATCGGACTTATACCACATTGTGGTCGATCTGCTACTTTTCTGAGCATCTACCACATCTACCACTCAAGGTCTGAAATCTACCACATATTTGCGTTTTTGAGTAGTTTCATTTTTGCTCGACATAATTTCCTTAATTGGAAGAGCGGAAATTGTCCAATTATAAACACTGTATGGTAACAAGAATGATATAATACAAGATTCCGCATTCCCATCGGTGATGAAATTGCTCAAGTAATAGTAAACAAAGCCGAATGGGAGGATAAAATAAACTGTAAATTGGTAAATTTTCCCAATAATATATTTTTAAAATGCAAAATATATGATTTACAAAAAGGATTAGTAGCGACAATGTTAGAAAACGGCGATTTTTGTGAAAGTATTGGCAAATTTAAGTGCATCTAAAGTTTCTGGGGCGTTGTTTACTTTTACTTGAGAATTTTCAAAATCGGTAAATTTCAAGTAGCGGTTTCTGCAACGTACCACATTAGTTCGCTACATCGCGATGTGATAAAAAGAAAAGCTGGCATCACTCTGCAAGGTTGCAGAAATCTCTCAAAATATGTTCGAAAGATATCTTGATATGGAAAAAACTGCTTTACACTGTCAAGGAGAAAAATTGCCAAAACTCAACGCAATTTTTAGGAACTTTTTTTTTTAGAGTCTAAATAAAAAAGTTTGCAATTTAGATGAAACTTTGCAGAATTTTTTTAATTTTTGTACAAAGTTTGATCTAAAACCTGAGATTTACCACATTTTTTTTTGAAATCTCCACATTTTTTTCCAGATTCTACCACACAGAATTTTTTTTTGAAGTCCGATCACTGTTGCGGTTGCCAAAGATGTACGTATTGTACATATGAATGTTGTAATCGTTTTGGAAGTTGTTTTGGCTATGTGATCGACTGATTGTTAGTTCACGTTGCTAAAAAAAACTCACGAAATACACCCGAAGCAAAACTTAGTGTAGGTTGTAGGCAGGGTCGAGTACAACAAGAAAATAGGATCTATATGTGACCTGGTCTACGAAAAGGGAGCTTACGTGCGAAAACTAGTTTTCTGTGAAAAAGCTGTTAAAAGTAAGCAACTCGTTTCGTCAGTTTCTCATTATCTCGTTAATTGTTCTCCGCGCCGGACGTCCAGTAAGTGTTGTTGTTGGTCCAGTAAGTGTTGTTGTTGGTC
>NW_016157821.1:0-14885 GCF_001687245.7 Rhagoletis zephyria | reverse complement strand
ACTTCTAAGCAAGTTAGGATTTTCTGCTTTTCACCACGTGAAAAAGCATCTCATCTTCCATCCGAATCAACCAAAAAGTGAAAATTGATTTTTTGACACCTAAGCCCCCTTTCCGTAGACCAGGTCACATATATTATTCTAAAACAACACATCTACAAATCGCACAGAGACAAATTATACATCAATTATTATTACACATCTGCAAAACAAAAATGTTTGCTTTTTTTATAATGAGAGAAATATGGTTTTATATGTATTATAAATATATTTATATATCTATGTCTAATCATACAGAGACAATTTATATATCAATTAAAGTGCTCGATCTGAAACTTTGCACAAACATTTCAGATTTAAGAATCATTTGATATACATACATATGTATTTGCGCGGAAAGATTTTTAAAGTTTTACATTGAACAATTTTAAAATGTAAAACTGAATTCCACACACACATTCGCATTTTCAATTCCCAACAACAACAATTTTGAACAATTCCAATTCTTTATTTTCAATTTTGTATAATTTGAAAATGCTGGAAAACTTAAAAAAAATCGTGGCCTACGAACTTAGGGAACGGTAAAGTATTTTAAACTCTCGATATACATATATGCGTTTCAGAGAATCTGATTATTTTTCGCCAGACTCAAATATTAAGATAAGTGCCACAAGAGATTATTTTGCGAGATTCAGTCGATTGGGTATTTGAACCTCCGTCTGGTTTAATTAATCAAAACCACTTGAAGGATCGATCAATTTCGTTTCCAAAAAAATAATCCTGATCCTGACGATAGTTAATAAAGAAATAGTTAATATGTTGTCCGTATAATCAAATGTTTACTATGGCGTCGATATCTACTGTCGTTTCGAATATCCACAGGAGCAAGTAGGAGTAGGAGAGTTGTACCCCATGACTTGATACTGAAAGTTGGAGCAGCTGTGATGTTAATTCGCGACCTAAATACATACATACATATGAAGGGTTAGTTAGTGGTCTCGCCTAATAGTTAAAGAACTACAATATAATTGTTTGGATGCCGCAATACAAATATGTACGTATGTATAAAGGCTTAGTTAATGGACTTTAAACATGTGATTCACAAGGGAAACGAATTTTACTACCCCATAAAAATTAACAGCCCAACGAATCAACACTTCCTTACTTAAACGTACTTAAACGTCGCCAATTCAAAATTATTGTAGCGTTCGCAATTACAATAAATAAGTCTCAAGGCCAGCTATGTACTCGTATACGTATTGAGTAGAGTGGGATCTTGCCAAAATACCAAAGTTAAAGTTAACTACCAAAAGCAATGCATGTGGTTTTACAATAAATAAATATACAGATTTTTTAGACCACGTATCAACCCGATTTTCGCGGATTATTACTAGTTCTCTTAGTTCCTGAACCACGAAAACCCCGTTAGTCTCGTACTTGATGCACTTATCTATTAACAGCTTAACTATTTTTCATCCGATTTTAAAAATCAAACATGTTTTGCAAAGGGGATTTTTAGATCATTAAAATGATGTGTAACTTATTGTTAGATTTCTATTGTTGGGAGTTGTCATCGGGCAAAATGAAAAAAAAACCCAATTTTTCCTAATATTTTCAATATGTAGTATTTATCTAAAAGTACATTTACTTTCGAACAAATTGATACCTCACTTAATGCAATCGCATAAAAATTGTCGAAGTTAAACTATTAAAGTACAAATAGGGCGCTGAATTTATGTGTGTATGTACGGAACTTTCAGATGTTTTGAACAGTGTGGCAAAGGAATTCATCAATATTTACTCATATTTACTATTTTCATGTTGTACTAGACCCTACCTACAACCTACACTAAATTTTGTTGCGGGTGTATTACGTGATTTTTTTGTAGCACCAACTTATTATAGCAACGTTATCTTAATGGCGTTCAAGCAGCAATTTGCGATCTTGTGCCGGAGAACATGGAAGCGCTTGCGAATACTTGTACATACAGTCAACCGCAAAAGTCTAGGTAGATGCAGAGTTTTTTACAATGTATGCAAAGATTTTAAAATTTTTTAATTTTTTAATTTTTTTTTTAGATATAAATATGTATATAGTTCATACCGCTACAACACAAACATAAAAAAATGTAACTTTGTGCACAATTAAGGAACATTCAAAAAATGTTCATAAAAACTTTCAACTTTCAGATATTTTAGAACAATTTTGATTATGCAATTTTACAGCAAGTTGGATTCTAAAAAATCCCGTTGATTTTTGATATTGTTTTCGCTGACGGTGTCACGCATCTTCGTACATACCAGTGTGGTCGACAATTTCTTTATATGGAAGAAAATCCATGACACCGTCTGCAGAAAAAAACACGTGTATCAAGTTAGCACTACACGTTTCGAAATTGGAAAAGTTAACTACCAGTCGCAGACGTGTCAAGTTAGCACTACACTTTTCGAAATTGGAAAGTTAACTACGGTATTAATTGTGGTGTTTTTGTTGTAAATTTGTTGCGGAAAGAAAAAAATTGTCACTTTCGTTTTTTAAGAAAAAGAGTATGTAGTGCCAACTTGACACCATACACCTAGTCGATAGAAAAGAGATATTGAAAATGTTATAACGGCATTAATTGTAGTTTTTTTGTTGTGGAAAGAAAAAAATTGTAGCTTTCGTTTTTTAAGAAAAAAGGCTGTGTAGTGCTAACTTGACACCATACACCTAGTCAATAGAACTGAGATATTGAAAATGTTATAACGGCATTAATTGTAGCTTTTGTTGTAAATTTGTTGGGGAGTGAAAAAATTTGTAGCTTTCCTATTTTAAGAAAAAATTATATATAGTGTCGGTGTCAAGTTAGCACTACATATAATTTTTTCTTAAAAATCGAAAGCTACAAATTGTTTCTTTCCACAACAAATTTACAACAAAAAAGCTACAATTAATGCCGTTGCAACCTTTTCAATATCTCAATTCTGTCGTCAATGGTGCATGGTGTCAAGTTAGCACTACATACTAAATTTTGTTCGAAAAAGGGTCAACTCAATTTTTTTCAGAAAAACGAAAGCTACAAATTTTTCAGAACAAATTTTGAAGTTAAAAACTACAATTAATGGCATAAAGGGTGAACACACCAAAACTGCGACACTTAGAGATTACTACCAGGAACAAACTAGAAGGCTTCGAAATTATTTTTTTTTTTTGTATTATATAACTTGGAAGTTTAGATGTTATTAAAATGTTAAAATATTAGTTATTATTTGCTCCATATGCAAGTGATCGGTATTTTCAAAGCACACGCGCCATCATGTTCTGCACGACTGCATCATCGACTTTACGCGATGCGCACAACAACTTTGTTTTGCACTCTTCAATATTTTTCACTGTTTCCCCTGTTTTCTTCAAGATTCCTTTGACAATTGACCAATGTGTCCTTGGCATAGTGGCAGCTTGCCATGTCCGCCTAGAACAGTGGCCTACTACCTTATCTGTTGATAAATGACAGAAGACGCCTTTTGAGGCACTCACCCGATAAACTTGATCATTCATTTTCCCCGGATGGGAAAAAGGGCTACTCTTACGGCCACAGGAACAAATAGCTTGCCAAACCATGTTGTTTTTTGGAAATTTGGACTTCCTTTTCAGCTTACAACTTTCAGGGGCATTTTGACGACTTGCAGCAGTATAAAAATCTTGACCTGCAATATATTTTGAATTTTTAAAGCAGTAGGTTTCGTAGTCCATAACAATGCAGTTGTATTTTTTAATTTAGAATTCATATACAACTTCCGACTGCGGGATTTCGCTGTAACATTATACTTTGCGCCTCGGTCTGGCGCTGTTTGAGCATCTCAATGAAGCTTTCCGCTTTACCTTTTGTACGAAAAACTGCGATCTACGTCGGATTTTGCAACATAACGCGACAAAACCTTCGGACCTCGCGAAAACGCACTGAGGACCTTCCGAGCACTGTTTTTATCACTTTGACCATGCTAACCCCCGCTCCCTGGTTTTGTCGTAACTGTCAGGCCTTATTTGTACCGATTAAACTCTGCAAGCTGTCGAATCGGAAGATGGTTCCGTGCGCAGAAGTGGAAAACTTTTGACTGCCATTCACCTGGGAGTGGCCAGAAGCGATTCTTGTGCGTACGGTTCAAATCGCAGCTCACAACGTCCGGATATTTATATCCACGTATCCTCTGGGTAGCAACCAAACACCCGTTTGGGAGCGAGCTAAAGTGAGAAGGCGTAAAACTTCGCGTGCGCTGGGTTTGGGTCCCGCCACGTTAAAACCCCGCCCAATGAAAAGAAGCAAACAGCCTCGGATGAGACCCCCTTTTTCTGATGACGACCACGGCAAACGTATAAAGGACTATGATTTAAGGGTATGCACCTGGAATATCCGGACCCTTAATGGGGAAGGTGCCTCTGCCCGGCTGGTTGATGTCCTCGGGAAGACAAAGGCTGACATCACCGCCATCCAAGAAATGCGATGGACGGGGCAAGGTAAAGTAAGCGTGAAGCCTTGCGACGTCTACTACAGTTGCCACGTAAAGGAGCGCAAATTCGGTGTTGGATTCGTGGTAGGAGAGAGACTCCGTCGCCGAGTACTGGCGTTCACCCCGGTGGACGAACGTCTAGCCACAATCCGCATCAAAGCTAGATTCTTCAACATCTCGCTCATCTGCGCCCATGCCCCGACGGAAGAGAAGGATGAGGCGTCCAAGGATCTCTTCTATGAGCGCTTGGAACGTACATATGAGCGCTGCCCCCGACACGATGTCAAAATCGTGCTTGGCGATTTTAATGCCAAGGTGGGCAAGGAAGGGATCTTTGGCGCCACTGTCGGAAAATTCAGCCTCCACGACGAAACGTCCGATAACGGACTGAGGCTGATCGACTTCGCCGGGGCCCGAAATATGGTAATATGTAGTACTAGGTTCCAGCATAAGAACATCCACCAAGCTACATGGCTGTCTCCAGATCGAAAAACGAGAAACCAAATCGATCATGTTGTGATAGACGGAAGGCATGCTTCAAGCGTTTTGGACGTACGTACACTCCGAGGGCCAAACATCGACTCGGACCACTATCTTGTTGTAGCCAAGATACGCACCCGCCTCTGTGCAGCAAAAAATGTGCGCCCAACAATGCAAGGAAAGCTTAACGTCGAAAAGCTGCAATCACAACAGACGGCCAATTTATTCGCCACTCGACTCACACACCTGCTCTCTGAGAGCACTCTTCAACAATCCGACGTACGCGAGCAGTGGAACCACATTTCCCGATCATTAAGTACCGCCGCCGAAGAAGTAGTTGGATTTCAGCGAGCCCGAAAGAACAACTGGTACGATGAGGAATGTCAAGAAGCCGCAGAGAAAAAAGATGCCGCCTACAGGGCCACGCTGCGATCGGGCGCAACGCGAGCCATGTGGGACCGTTATAGGGAACTGAAGAAGGAAGCGAGACGTATTTGCCGCAATAAGAAGAGAGAGGCCGAAATACGTGAGTGCGAAGAGCTTGAGATGCTGGCCGACAGGAAGAACGCCCGAAAATTCTACCAGAGGGTTAGGCGACTTACGGAAGGTTTCAAGACCGGGGCGAACTCCTGTAAGAACAACAATGGCGACCTAGTGACCGATGTCCAGAATATACTTAAATTGTGGAGGGAACACTTTTATAACCTACTGAATGGTAGCAGCGCTGAAAGTAGTGAGGAAGACGAACCCGAGTCCCCAGTCGATGATGATGGAGTAGCTGTCCCACCGCCTGACTATGACGAGGTACGAATAGCGATTACGCGGCTGAAAAACAACAAAGCTGCTGGAGCTGACGGCCTGCCAGCCGAGCTATTCAAGTACGGCGGCGAGGAGCTGATGAGGTGCATGCATCAGCTCGTATGCAGAATATGGTCAGATGAACGCATGCCCGACGACTGGAATTTAAGTGTGCTCTGCCCAATCCACAAGAAAGGCGACCCCGCCATACGCGCCAACTACCGCGGAATTAGCCTTCTAAGCATAGGTTACAAGGTCTTATCGAGCGTATTGTGCGAAAGACTGAAGCCCACCGTCAACGAGCTGATTGGACCTTATCAGTGTGGCTTTAGGCCTGGAAAATCCACCATAGATCAGGTATTCACAATACGCCAAATCTTGGAAAAGACCCGCGAGAATAGGATCGACACACACCATCTATTTGTCGATTTCAAAGCCGCTTTCGACAGCACGAAGAGAAGTTGCCTTTATGCCGCGATGTCTGAATTTGGTATCCCCGCGAAACTAATACGGCTGTGTAAAATGACGTTGAGCAATACCACCAGCTCCGTCAGAATAGGGAAGGACCTCTCCGAGCCGTTTGATACCAAACGAGGTTTCAGACAAGGGGACTCCCTTTCGTGTGATTTCTTTAATCTTATGTTGGAGAAGATAATAAGAGCCGCAGAACTGAACCGCTCAGGCACAATACTTTATAAGAGCGTACAATTGCTGGCGTATGCCGACGACATCGATATTATCGGTAAAAACAAGGGCTACGTCTGTTCTGCCTTCTCGGGATTGGATAGAGAAGCAAAGCGAATGGGTCTGGTGGTGAACGAGGACAAAACGAAGTATCTCCTGTCAGCACACAAACAGTCAGAGCATACGCGTCTTGGCACCCACGTCACTGTTGACAGTTACAAGTTTGAAAAAGTAGACGACTTCGTTTATTTGGGAACCAGCATTAACACCAATAATAATGTCAGCCTTGAAATCCAACGGAGAATCACTCTTGCCAACAAGTGCTACTTTGGGCTGAGTAGGCAATTGAGAAGTAAAGTCCTCTCTCGTCGTACAAAGATCACACTCTATAAGTCACTCATCATGCCTGTGCTGGTGTATGGCGCGGAAGCATGGACAATGAAAGCATCTGATGAGGCGGCTCTTGGAGTTTTCGAGAGAAAGATTCTGCGAAAGATTTACGGACCTTTACGCGTTGGTGATGGCGAATATCGCAGACGATTTAACGATGAGCTGTATGAGCTTTACAACGATATAGACATAGTGCAGCGAATTAAAATTCAGCGGCTCCGCTGGCTTGGCCATGTCGTTCGGATGGACAGAAACGCTCCTGCTCTGAAAATATTCAACGCGGGCCGCGATGCTGGTAACAGAGGAAGAGGAAGGCCTCCTCTGCGTTGGAAAGACCAGGTGGAGAAGGACTTGGCTTCACTTGGCATTTTCAATTGGCGTCAGTTAGCACAGAAGAGAAATGACTGGCGTGCTGTTTTGGACTCGGCCGAAATCGCTTAGGCGGTTACAGCGCCAAATAAGAAGAAGAAGAAACTGTCGAATAGTGCAATCTTTAATTTTTGGCAATTTTACGTGTACTTAAGGCCGGATCATTTATAAACTCGTGCAAAATGGTTTGTCTCGTTTCTAACTCGGATGCAATTTTTAACTCAACTAGAAATCAAATTCAAATGAAATTTCTTCTACGTCCAACTAAGGTCATGGTCAAGTTATGGTATTTGAATTTCAAAATATTGAAATCTTGTTGGGTAAGTTATAAGCTTCCCAAAGTGTCGCAGTTTTGGTGTGTTCACCCTTTAGTAAAATATTGGATATCTCAATTCTATCGACTAGGTGTATGGTGTCAAGTTAGCACTACATACCATTTTTTCTTAAAAAACGAGAGCTACAAATTTTTTCTTTCCACAACAAATTTTAAAGCTAAAAGCTACAATTAATGCCGTTATAACATTTTCAATATCTCAATTCTATCGACTAGGTGTATGGTGTCAAGTTAGCACTACATACCCTTTTTTCTTAAAAACGAAAGCTAAAAATTGTTTCTCTCCACAACAAATTTACAACAAAAACACTACAATTAATGCCGTAGTGAACTTTTCCAATTTCGAAAAGTGTAGTGCTAACTTGACACACGTGAAAAAAACTATCAAAAATTAACGGGATTTTGTACCTTACTATCCACAAATTTAACTCTGCCATAGACGGTGCCAAGCACGGTTTGAGAACAGATGAAGGGCGACACGACGAGCAGCATGAGAATGACGAGAAAAATTTCCTCGGAGAAACCCGTCGTACCCGTTCCCAAACTAAGGTAATTGAAAGCGCCCCGATGATTGAATGATGCTGGGAACTGAAACATGGGCATCGCAAGCGCATTTCCTTTATGATACCGGGGGCCCTCACACGGTAACCAGCCTTACAATCACAAGGGAGCACTGGGGTGGTGGGCCGACACTTTCTTTACATTTCAAAAAACAACGTAGAGATAATGAAATAAATAGAAAAAACCTCTAAATTCCAGGACCTCGGCAATCAGGTGTCTGCGAACACTAGTGTCGAAGAAACTGCGGAAACCCGGAAGAAGCTTAAGGCGAATGAGAAGAAAGAGGAAGATCAGGTGTTCTACAGAGACATCACGGCGGCATTCAAGGTAGCTAAACACCAGGATGCTCGGCTCAGCGTAGAAGAAATCTCGCTGATCAGTAGAAGTTTGCTGGCATAGAGACAAAGAGACAGCCAAGCAGCAGCAGATCAGGCATCTCGCAAGTCCCACTGCTCGGAAATCCACGGGGCATCGGCCCGGGATGGTGCAGAACAGGCTAGGCAGTGCGATAGCGCTGATCATTCTGGCGCAAGTAGCGAGTATGTAAAGTCATTCGTAATAACCAAGAATATCATTTTTATATTTAGAGTATTCAGCATATTGTATTTAATTATGGATATAATTTAGCAAAACTCAAAGAAAAGTTACATGCAATTCACCGAGGTATAGATAAAAATTCTCGTAATACTGATTCAACATTAACATCCAGATTGCGATGAATATTGAGAAAAGCTAGCCCATTGTGAACTCGTTATCTGCCCATACCTGCATTTTAGCCTGTGCCTTAGTTGTATGGAGAAATTTTTTTGTAAAGCTACAAAGCAAGACTCCCCTAGAAATGTGCCTTGCGAAAAAATTTTTGAAATCGGACAACGGAAAGACGTGCCTCAAAAGGTCCTAAAGTTCCGCATTTTCATGCAATTTTTAACAAACTGGTCAAAATTGCCTATAAGTCGGTGGGAAATTTAATATATTTTAATGACACTTGATGTAGTTTTGCCCCAAGATTTCAAATATGGCTAACTTATTTTTAAATGTCCCCAACTTTTAAAGTTATTGAGGATTTTTCCACGTAAAATTACAATTTTCTAGGAATTCAGAAGTTAAATTTTAGCCAAGTGAATTTTGATCAAATTGGCACGAAGAAAAAAAATTTTAGTAACGAACTTTTGATGCAGTTTACTTCTATTTGACACGTAAATCATGGATCCACAGTCTCGCCTCTAATTTTAATACCGCTATCTTGGATTTAGGATTTGCAAGCTTATTTTGCATATTTCGTAAAAAACGGTTGTATACAAATTTGTAGAGAATTTAATTTCACACACTTTTTTATATACAAACTTAAAAAAAAAATATTTTTTATTGTAAATAATTAGAAAAACGTGCGAAAAATTTTTGCATTGTCACGGTTTTCGCTATTTTTCAACAAAGTCGACATAATGCGAAGTATAAACGATCCAATTGCTTCACCAAAGTGGAGGGTTTGCAACGTTTACACGACCAATTGTTCGAGTGGAAGTGTGAAGTGGATGAATGTTCAGTACAGACTAGGAATGTTCATCACGGGATTCCGGGATCCCGGCCTTTTTAAGGTCCCGAAAATCCCGGGATTCTTGGCACATAATCACGGGATTTTCGGTATTTGTAATTTGCACTGAGGGCAATAATAGAAACTCTTTTTCTTGACCGGCATTGGCTATATTTCATTTTTTATTTAATAATAATTATTTATTTAATTATAATTAATATTTTTGTATGAATGTCTAGTCATTATATATATAACACCTCGCGATAGTAAATTTTTAACACAAATATCAATATATTCACCAAACCATGTGCCAAATATAGTAAAATTGCATCTTTAGTTTTTCACTCTGCCGTCAGTAATTCAAAATTGATTTAAAAAATTCAGAGAAATGTGCTTACAGAAAAAGTATGGGTATAAAATTAAAAAGGAAATCATGTAGAAACAGAATCAAGTTTTGGTGCAGAAGGACAGGTAAGTATTGAAAAAGTCCTTTTAAAATTTTATCCTTGAAATTTCGCAATATTTGTTTTTGTGAAAATTATATGTTAAGAACTTATATAAACTCAGTAATACCCTCGAATTACGTCCTTCTAACTTTATCAGCTGAAAAAAATACCTATTCGTCCGTGTGAATCCAAAAATTTTATGTTTTTTAGATTCTAAAGAAATTTCCTCTTGCATTTGGTACCCATATTTTTATTCTACATTGCATTGAATTTTTTAAATAATTTTTGGAATTTGTCATATCTTTAAAATTAAAATGTCCTTTAAAATAAATTCTCACATCAGAGAGAAAAAATAAAAACGCCGCTTTAAATAAAAAAGTAGGTTTCAAACCCATTTATTTATTACTTATTTTATAGTAGGAGAGCTTCTCAAACAATATAGAAGCAATTTTTTCGATTTAAGTTGTTGAAAAGTAATGAATATCCAAATCCCGGGACTAATCCCGAGATCCCGGGATTGTGATAACGACATCCCGAAAATCCCGGGATCGGAAAACGCTGAAAAATTAACATTCCTAGTACAGACGTTTTAACGTGATGTAAAAGTCACTGAGTAACTATATTATTCTTCGCGCTGTAAACATTAGCGGGCAATACTAAAGGTAGGGAGGGGAAAATAGCTCTATTATTGAAGAAAAGAAATAAAAAAGATTTAAATCAAAATATAAAAACTTCTTAGAAACACTAATGCTGTAAAGGGCTTGTGATGTGTGGCAATATTTGCGTTTCGTTCCACAACCCTATCGTGCTTGTAATTTTGTAATGAAAGCATCAAGGCAGACGAAACGGTGTTGGCATTTTTTGTACAATTGAATTTTTTATGCAATTTCTTTCACAATATACTTTACTACTACGCAAATCTTTTTAGTGCAATTTTGTGATGAATAATAAAAATATATAGCTCTGAAAATTCACAGCGGGAAATTTTTTTATTCTCTCTTTGTTTTGACCTTTTCGAATTTGCATTTGTAAGTTTTGAAAAAGAGTTAAAAATGTATTGAACGAACTATTATAACATGTGTGCTATCAGCTTCCCATTCAATTTTCGATACTAAATCTTAAAACAAAATGTCGAAATCAGCTTCAATAGAAGCAATATCTTCGAGAACACCAGATCACATTTTTTGTTGTACACCCGTTGCCACTATCCAATTCCTATATGAAATCGCTCAGCGACTCCGAAAATCAAGTTAATTTTTTTCTCTATGGATAACTTTCTGAGATACTTGCAATTTACCGTTATTCAGTTTAGAAAAGAGTGGCTAAACACATATATCTTTCGATCTAATTGAACAATCGTAATGCGAAGTAAAGCTAATCAAATTCTCCATAAACCGTACTAAGAAAATATATGAGCAAATTAATAACTCGATACAATTTACAGTCCAAAAAACAGTTTTTGTATAGATTTCGTACTGAAGGAACAATTTCATTTCCCAACACTGATGCGAAATGTAAAAACACCTGTCAACTTAAAAAATAGAACTTGCTCGGCAACAACTTGGCGTGCAATCAAACGGCAGCCTGGGCTTGTGTTGTGGATTGTGTTCAGTTCATACGGTTTACACGTATTTTATTTAGACAGGCTGCACGCCGCATACCTAAGCTCTTTATGTGTTTACAGCTTAAAATATTAAACGTATCCCAATGCCAGAAAATTTAAACGCTATCTTCGAATCTAGTACGTAGAAAAAAAAATATACACATACTAGCCAACTCCCGCTTGCTTCGCGGCGCCTAATAAGAACTTTTGCGTGGGTCAATGCAAAAATAGCATTTAAAAGAAAAAAGCTGTCTGTAAAGTAAAAAAAAAATTAAGCAACCAAAGAACAGAATCCTCCTCATACATAGGAATACTAATCGCTTTCGATGTAATGAGCTTTACCGATGTTCTGATCTCCAACTGTGAAACCTCTGCCAAGCGTGCACAATCTACTATGATCTTGCAACTACGCCAATAAAAGTGCTTATATTGAAACTCAAGAGAACAGATGAGCGTTTTCCGTTATAGGAGGGGCAAGAATCCTCGCTGTTGAAAAGTTTTCCCGTACATTGGCTAAATGAGTCGTGTGATCTTTTGAATATTGTTTAAATGAAGCCATTGATATACCTACCGTGTTCCTTCTTGGAAGGATGTGGTTGAATCTTCCCTTGCCGATTCGCCACTTTTACAATTCGTCTTAATATTTATGCACTGGTTTCTTTAAGTCTTACTGCTGCAATAACGGCCGCCCCGAGCTATTTCCTCAATCGGAGGTAAATGCTAGATCGCATTAAGGGTGTATCAGGGCGTCAGACAAAGGTGCGCTCACACAATTTCATCCATCCAGCCATCTGAAAAGTAAACACATGGAGTTTCTCTTTATTTCGGCCGCAGCGCAATCCATTGGGTAAATTTTCTGCAAAATAAGCGACGTCATAAATCAATTTTGTATGGGAAGTTCCACGCCCACTTCTCCAATGCCTACCACTTTTCGACATAAGTTGGGTATTTACAATTAATGCATCCGTGAAAAGTGTCAGTTCCCCAGCGTAATTGGTTTTACAGATATACTAGTACTCTCAAAAATGGGCTTTCAACATTTTATTGTGGCATATCTATATATCCCAGTGTATAAGAATTTTAGGAATATCTTCAACAATGCCACCTATCTAGTAAGTTTTTAGTCCAAATATATTATAGTATATTATTTTCAACTGGCTAACAAATGTTCTAAATATGAGCCACATCTGCAACTAAATTAAGTTTTTAGGAATATCCCGACCCCAGCGCCACCTAGCGATAAAATTTTTAGTCAGAAAATTTCCCTTCAAGGTATTGACATATGTTCCAAATTTTAACGAAATCAGTCCAGCCGTTTGGTAGTTTAGTGACATACAATATTCGGAAAACTCTATGAAAATGTGAAATCGCGACGTCTCAGCTTTTTTTATTTTTTTTTGGCAACAATAAAAAGTTTTGAATTTTTTAAATCGAAAAACCTTCCACACAAAAGGTCCAAAAAAGTACTTTTTACAGAATTGAAATCGGTTCAGCCGTTTGGTCAGGCATCGCGGTCATACGAAAGACATTTCATTTTTATATATATAGATAATATTAGAGTGGTGCAAAATACACTCTTTTTAGAAATTCATAAACGCTACATCAAAATATTGTTATTTGTGAGAAAAAAAAGACACAATTTTTTTTTTAAAAAAAAAAAAATTTTGAGGTCGCGATAGTCGGTTTTTCAGAAAAACGCTGATGTTTTAAATTTTTTATTTTCGTGGCATGTTTTTGTTGACATGTGTTTTCGAAAGCAGGAACGACAATAACCACGTCAAGAAATCGGTTGACTGGCAAACATTTGGAAAAAATTCTATTCTTGGGAAGTACAACAAAATAAGACCTTTCTCGCTGAAATATATTTTAGTCCATTCAATTTTAGTATTATAAAGTGCAGGTGTGAGGAAGCTAGGACTCATCATTGATTTATGGGAATTTTTTCTGTTGAATATGTCGCACATTTTTTCCATATAAAAAACTTATCAAACATTATTTTATATGGGGAAAATGAGCGACACCTTCAACAAAAAAATTGCTAAAAATCAATGGTAAGTTGTAGCTACCTCAAGCTTGCTCTTTATTGTACTAAAATTGAATGGGCAATGGGCTAAAAACTGCATACTCAATTTTTCTAGAGAGCGTAAATAAAAAGTGCAATATTTACGTGTGTCAAGTTAGCACTACACTTTTCGAAATTGGAAAAGTTAATTACGGCATTAATTGTAGTGTTTTTGTTGTAAATTTGTTGTGGAAAGAAAAAATTTGTAGCTCTCGTTTTTTAAGAAAAAATGGTATGTACTGCTAACTTGACACCATACACCTAACCTAGTCGATAGAATTGAGATATCCAATATGTTACTATGCCATCAATTGTAGCTTTTAACTTTAAAATTTGTTGTGGAAAGAAAAAATTTGTAGCTCTCGTTTTTTAAGAAAAAATGGTATGTACTGCTAACTTGACACCATACACCTAGTCGATAGAATTGAGATATTGAAAATGTTATAACGGCATTAATTGTAGCTTTTAACTCTAAAATTTGTTGTGGAAAGAAAAAAATTGTAGCTCTCGTTTTTTAAGAAAAAATGGTATGTAGTGCTAACTTGACACCATACACCTAGTCGATAGAATTGAGATATTGAAAATGTTATAACGGCATTAATTGTAGCTTTTAACTTTAAAATTTGTTGTGGAAAGAAAAAATTTGTAGCTCTCGTTTTTTAAGAAAAAATGGTATGTAGTGCTAACTTGACACCATACACCTAGTCGATAGAATTGAGATATTGAAAATGTTATAACGGCATTAATTGTAGCTTTTAGCTTTAAAATTTGTTGTGGAAAGAAAAAATTTGTAGCTCTCGTTTTTTAAGAAAAAATGGTATGTAGTGCTAACTTGACACCATACACCTAGTCGATAGAATTGAGATATCCAATATGTTACTATGCCATTAGTTTTTGAGCTTTTAACTTCAAAATTTGTTGTGAAAAGAAAAATACAGCGTGGCGACGAATAACTGTTACCCAGGTTTTTTTGAGAAATAAAAGGGTCCTGTATAGATTGTGCGAAAAAGTATTTTATTGTTAATTGTCCACAGGTTTTACTTTAGTTGTATTAATTAATTTTTAAATTTGAATCCTTATTTACATTTGCGACCAGTGTAAACATTGAGAGAAAAGTTCATTTGGCACGCGAGTCTTTTTCA
>NW_016157820.1:199369-199956 GCF_001687245.7 Rhagoletis zephyria | reverse complement strand
AAATGATGCCATCAGCACAAATAAACTATTTTACAAATACTCCACGTACCAAGTCATGAGTGTGCCGAACATTTGATGAGTTTATGCTGAAGATAATGTAGATAACGCTAGGGCTCGAAGTGCTCCTAAAAAATATAACTCCTCAGAGCGAGAGAGTATTTTGATGGATGTACGAGCTCTATTTTTTAAAACCTGCAAGTGTGTATTCTATATATTAATACGCTAACATAAATTTTGTCTCCGTTCGTTTGGCGATTCTACCGAACCGATTTCAAAACCAAGAGCACCGTTGGAAAGGCATTTTTCCGTAGATGAGCAGAGTTTTTATGGTTTCACAATTGGTTGAAAATTACGGCCAAAACCGTCGTTTAAACATTTTCGAATTGTGTATAGATGTTGCTGCAACATGTTCAATTTGACATGTTTAGCCTGTTGTTTCACTACACATTTGAAATTAAGCTTTGAAATAATGAAAAATATGATGATGAAGAAATAAATGATAACGATGAAGTAAAAAAAAAGAAAGCAAAAGTGATGATAAAGACGAAAGTGGAGACAATGACAGATACATAAGAATTAGGGTAACT
>NW_016157820.1:162823-193188 GCF_001687245.7 Rhagoletis zephyria | reverse complement strand
CTCCTGTTATCAAACAAACAGTCAGCTCATTCACGCCTTGGCACCCACGTCACTGTTGACAGTTACAATTTCGATAAAGTAGAGAATTTCGTTTACTTGGGAACCAGCATTAACACCGATAATAATGTCAGCATTGAAATCCAACGTAGAATCACTCTTGCCAACAAGTGCTACTTTGGACTGAGTAGGCAATTCAGGAGTAAAGTCCTCTCTCGACGTACGAAAACCACGCTCTATAAGTCACTCATCATGCCCGTGCTGGTATATGGCGCAGAAGCATGGACAATGACAACATCCGATGAGGCGGCTCTTGGAGTGTTTGAGAGAAAGATTTTGCGGAAGATTTACGGGCCTTTACGCGTTGGCGACGGCGAGTACCGCAGACGATGGAACGATGAGCTGTATGAGCTTTACAACGATATGGACATAGTGCAGCGAATTAAAATACAGCGGCTCCGCTGGCTTGGTCATGTCGTTCGAATGGACACCGACGCTCCAGCTCTGAAAGTATTCAACTCGGAACCCGCTGGTGGTAGCAGAGGAAGAGGGAGGCCCCCACTGCGATGGAAAGATCAGGTGGAGAAGGACTTGGCTTCACTTGGCGTTTCCAATTGGCGTCAGTTGGCACAGAGGAGAAACGACTGGCGTGCTTTGCTGAACTCGGCCAAAATCGCTTAGGCGGTAACAGCGCCAAAAAAGAAGAAGAAGAAGAAATGAATACTGGAAGCTTTAATATATTTCGTTATAATTACCAACCCATGGCAATAGTTCCCAATCCTTGGTAACAGTTCCCAAATATTGCCAAAAGTCGGGAACTAGATATCTAGATGTCGCTTAGTGCGGTATGCTTACGATGACCATTCGTACGGATTTTGGCGGGACAGTACCGATTTTGAAAAAATTGTCCCGCTGCGAATTTTCATATTTGTAACGATTATGTCCCGATTTTCAGTGTTTTCTTTATTAATTTAAAAAGAGTCTCCCTGTATGTACTCTGACCCAAAAACAATTTTTTTTACAAACGTGGCAGCACATTGGTTATCACAATGAACGTAGAATATATGGGAGCCGTAAATATAGCCAGCATCTGTACTATCTTTGATCTATTGCAATGTTTTATTCTATTTCTTTTTTGTTAAGTTTTTTTTCATGAAATTATTCTATCTTGAGTTTAGTGAAATACTAGTTCCCTCAAAAAATTCATGTATATGAAAAATATAGGCTGTAGATACAGAGGAGGGAACGCTTTTCCACCCTGTTGAATGGCAGCAGCACTGAACGTAGTGGAGAAGACGAACCCCAGCCCCCAGTCGATGACAATGGAGTCGATGTCCCTCCGCCTCTCTATGACGAGGTACGAATAGCGATTACGCGGCTGAAAAACAACAAAGCTGCTGGAGCTGACGGCCTGCTAGCCAAGCTATTCAAGTACGGCGGCGAGGAGATGATGAGGTGTATACATCAGGTCTTGTGCAGAATATGGTCAGATGAGTGCATGCCCGACGACTGGAATTTAAGTGTGCTGTGCCCAATCCACAAGAAAGGCGATCCCGCCGTAGGTTACAAGGACTTATCAAGTGTATTGTGTGAAAGTCTGAAGCCCACCGTAAATGAACTGATTGACCTTATCAGTGTGGCTTCACACCTGGCAAATCTACCATAGATCAGGTATTCACAATACGCCAAATCTTGGTAAAGGCATGCTAGAATAGGATCGATAAGCTCCTTCTACTCGTCGAGGTGGTCGAAATCATTCCCCCGTGCATAAAATCAGCCGGACTAAATCCTCCAGAAAAAATCCCCCGAAAAAAAAATCTCCCTGAACAAAAATCCCCTGGACAAAATCCCCTCCAACAATATTCCCCCGGACAAACCGACCCGACCGGCAACAAGGAAAGGATAATGCTACTTAGTGAGGGTCATAATTCCTCAGCGCGGCCGAAGGCCGCTTACGCAGAAAGAAGTGCTACGCAAAAAGTTTTCCGTCCCTCTTTTCCGGCTTCACGGAAAGGATAATTCTACATAATGAAGGTTATAATCCCTAAGCGCGGCCGAAGGCCGCATACGCAGAAAGAATCTGCGCAAAAGATTTCCGCCCCTCTTTTCCGGCAACAAAGAAAGGAGAATTCTACTTAGTATGGGTTATAATTCCTAAGCGGGGCCGAAGGCCGCTTACGCAGAAAGAAGTGCTACGCAAAAAGACTTCCGTCCCTCTTTAACGGCATCACGGAAAGGATAATTCTACTTACTGGGGGTTATAATCCCTAAGCGCGGCCGAAGCCCGCCTTCGTAGAAAGAAGTTCTGCGCAAAAATATTTCCGCCCCTCTTTTCCGGAATCACGGAAAGGATAATTCAACTTAGTAAGGGTTATAATCCCTAAGCGCGGCGAAGGCCGTTTACGCAGAAAAAAGTGCTGTGCAAAAAGACTTCCGGCCCTCTTTTCCACAATCACGGAAAGGATAATTCTACTTAGTATGTGTTATAATCCCTAAGCGCGGGCGAAGGCCGTTTACGCAGAAAAAAGTGCTGCGCAAAAAGACTTCCGTCCCACGTTTCCGGCATTACGGAAAGGAGAATTCTACTTGGTGAGGGTTATAATTTCTATGCGCGGCCGAAGGCCGCCTACGCAGAAAGAAGTTCTGCGCAAAAAGACTTCCGCCCCTCTTTTTCGGCAACCCGGAAATGAGAATTCTACTTAATGAGGGTTATAATCCCTAAGCGCGGAAGAAGGCCGCCTGCGCAGAAAGCAGTGCTGCGCAAAAAGACTTCCGCCCCTCTTTTCCGGCAACAAAGAAAGGAGAATTCTACTTAGTAAGGGTTATAATCCCTAAGCGCGGCCGAAGGCCGCCTACGCAGAAAGAAGTTCTGCGCAAAAAGACTTCCGCCCCTCTTTTCCGGCAACAAAGAAAGGAGAATTCTACTTAGTAAGTGTTATAATCCGTAAGCGCGGGCGAAGGCCGTTTACGCAGAAAAAAGTGCTGCGCAAAAAAAACTTCCGTCCCTCTTTTCCGGCATCACGGAACGGATAGTTCTACTTAGTGAGGGTTATAATCCCTAAGCGCGGCCGAAGGCCGCCTACGCAGAAAGGAGTTTTGCGAAAAAAGATTTCCACCCCTCTTTTCCGGCGACAAAGAAAGCAGAATTCTAATTAGTAAGGGTTATAATCCCAAAGCGCGGGCGAAGGCCGCTTACGCAGAAAAAAGTGCTGCGCAAAAAGACTTCCGTTCCTCTTTTCCGGCATCACGGAAGGGAGAATTCTACTTAGTGAGGGTTATAATCCCTATGCGCGGCCGAAGGTCGCCTACGCAGAAAGAAGTTCTGCGCAAAAAGACTTCCGCCCCTCTTTTCCGGCAACAAAGAAAGGAGAATTCTACTTAGTGAGGGTTATAATCCCTATGCGCGGCCGAAGGTCGCCTACGCAGAAAGAAGTTCCGCGCAAAAAGACTTCCGCCCCTCTTTTCCGGCAACAAAGACAGGAGAATTCTATTTAGTAAGGGTTATAATTCCTAAGCGCGGCCGAAGGCCGCCTACGCAGAAAGAAGTTCTGCGCAAAAAGATTTCCGTCCCTCTTTTCCGGCAACAAAGAAAGGAGAATTCTACTTAGTAAGTGTTGTAATCCCTAAGCGTGGCTGAAGGCCGCCTACGCAGAAAGAATTTCTGCGCAAAAAGACTTCCGCCGCTCTTTTGTGGCATCACGAAAAGGAGAATTTTACTTAGTGAGTGTTATAATCCCTAAGCGCGGCCGAAGGCCGCCTACGTAGAAAGAAGTTCTGCGCAAAAAGACTTCCGCCGCTCTTTTGTGGCATCACGAAAAGGAGAATTTTACTTAGTGAGTGTTATAATCCCTAAGCGCGGCCGAAGGCCGCCTACGTAGAAAGAAGTTCTGCGCAAAAAGACTACCGCCCCTCTTTTCCGGCAACAAAAAAAGAGAATTCTACTTAGTAAGGGTTATAATCGTTAAGCGCGGCCGAAGGCCGCCTACGCATAAAGAAGTTCTGCGCAAAAAGACTTCCGCCCCTCTTTTGCGGCTTCACGGAAAGGAGAATTCTACTTAGTGAGGGTTATAATCCCTAAGCGCGGCCGAAGGCCGCCTACGCAGAAAGAAGTTCTGCGCAAAAAGACTTCCGCCGCTCTTTTGCGGCATCACGGAAAGGAGAATTCTACTTAGTAAGGGTTGTAATCCCTAAGCGCGGTGGAAGGCCGCCTACGCAGAAAGAAGTTCTGCGCAAAAAGACTTCCGCCGCTCTTTTGCGGCATCACGGAAAGGAGAATTCTACTTAGTAAGGGTTGTAATCCCTAAGCGCGGTGGAAGGCCGCCTACGCAGAAAGAAGTTCTGCGCAAAAAGACTTCCGCCCCTCTTTTCCGGCAACAAAGAAAGGAGAATTCTACTTAGTAAGGCTTATAATGCCTAAGCGCGGCCGAAGTCCGCCTACGCTGAAAGAAGTTCTGCTCAAAAAACTCCCGCCCCTCTTTTCCGGCAACAAAGAAAGGAAAATTCTACTTAGTAAGGCAGGTTCATTAATTTATTGAAGGAGGAACAAGGTCTGAGCGAAACCACGTTTGTTTTAGGTGAAGAAGTTCCAGTGAGGAGAAAGAAGTATCGCGACTATGATGATCGGCTGAAACGTATTGTGCAGTCGTATGCGGATTCGGATAATCTTACATATTTGAAAAATGTTGCTAATTTAATTGCCGTTTAATATTGATGATGGCATTTTTCTGCGTAATTATTCATGCTAATTTTTTATTATTATTATTGAATAAAGATTTGCTTCATGCTTTTTGTGTATATTGCTATGCAGGAGCTATTAAAAGGTTTGTTTTGTGTGTTTTAGACCGGGGGTTGTTTTTGTGAGAGATGTATTATTGTTGATACTGGCGATATATATCTGCGTAGTTGTTGCATTTTTTTTAACGTTGTTAATACCGGTTTTAGGAGCAGCGGATAGCAAGAGCCCCTATTGTGGGTTATTTTGCGGGTGATTTTGTCCGTGGGAATATTGTTTGGGGGAGATTTTATCCACAGGATTTTTATTCGGGGAGATTTTTATACGGGGGATTTTTTCTGGAGGATTTTGTTCTGGTGGTTTTAGGCACGGGGGAATAATTCCTAGAGCCACTCGTCGATTTAAAAGCCGCTTTCGCCAGCACAAAAAGAAGTTGTCTTTATGCCGCGATGTCAGAATTTGGTGTCCCGCCGAGACTAATACGGCTGTGTAAAATGGCGTTAACCAATATCATCAGCTCTGTCAGAACCTCTGCGAGGCGCTTGATACCAAACGAGGTTTCAAACAAAGGTGACTCCCTTTCGTGTGATTTCTTTAATCTGATGTTGGAGAAGATAATAAGAGCCGCAGAACTGAACCGCCCAGGGACAATACTTTACGAGAGCGATCAAGGGCTACATCTGTTCTGCCTTCCCTGGATTAGATAGAGAAGCAGACCGAATGGGTCTGGTGGTGAACGATGACAAAACGAAGTATCTCCTGTCATCACACAAACAGTCAGAGCACACGCGTCTTGGCATATACGTCATTGTTGAAAGATTCAAGTTTGAAAAAGTAGATGACTTCGTTTATTTGGGAACCAGCATTTACACCAATAATAATGTCAGCCTTGAAATCCAACGGAGAATCTCTTTTGCCAACAAATGCTACATTGGACTGAGTAGCAGTAAAGTCCTCTCTCGTAGTACAAAGATCACACTCTATTAGTCATTCATCATGCCTGTGCTGGTGTATGGCGCGGAGGCATGGACAATGAACACATCTGATTAGGCGGCTCATGGAGTTTCCGAGAGAAAGATTCTGCGAAAGATTTACGGACCTTTACGCGTTGATGATGACGAATACCGCAGATGATTTAACGATGAGCTGTATGAGATTTACAACGATATAAACATAATGCAGCGAATTAAAATTCAGCGGCTCCGCTGGCTTGGCCACGTCGTTCGATTGGACAGAAAATAGCCATCAAATAGCACATGGTTTTTGCAAGATTTTTCATTAACGAAGAACGGCTTACGTTTTCCATCATTTGTATATTCCGATGGCCAGACATCGAACCTGAGACGTACGACAGTATCAGAAGTCGATATGTTTTAATACTGTCATATTGCGTTGCGGTACCACAGGTAATGTAGAGTATTTCTTGTCGGATAGTTTCGCGTGCCCTTACTCAGCTCGACACTCGATTCATTGTAAATCTTTAATTACTTTTCATAGCTTCGAAATAAAGAAATAAAAAGTAGTTAAGTGCACATCTTTATGTATATACAGGCATATGTACAAACGGTTATAATAAACACAGAAATATTCTTGTCATTGCCGCTGTAAACCAATATGACGTTGATATTGTTGTGCTAATCACTTGGGTTTCTTGTCTCGGTCGTTTGCTTATCGCAACAATTTTCTTGTCTCATACACAGCAACTAAAAATTAAATATTATTGTTATATTAAGGCAAACGTGCGATAAATTTAGGAGCATGCAGATAAATTTGTATTTATATACTTAAATACACACATCTATATTATGAATATTAGTCATACATACAATATTTTTTGTACATACTTACCTGTGGAGGCAAGCACCTGCTTCTACTTCATTTTCATACTCAAGATACATATTTCAAATGTAAAGCTCGGTTTTTTTTTACTAAAAGCAGAAAAGAAGTTTCGACAGAACTTGTGAAGCTCGCGACCGACTACTGAGAATTAGCAAAATTAAATAAAAAATATATATTTATCCAAAACTAAAAACCCTTCTCTAAACAGTTCAACAAGATCCGCCTCATCTAGAGCTACCGGGCCTCTGGTTTCTCCAACGGTAGAAAATCCCACTACAAAGGCACATAGTAGGCTCATCCAACCTCACCACCACATGGTAGCCCCTGGTACGGGGAGTGTAAAAGATAGTTTTTCCTCACGAAGACAACAACGTGTGTTGAAATTTTTGCGGATTGATTCAGAGCCAGCCCTCTTAGCCCACGCAGAGAGTTTGACGTGCTGATCATCGTATGGCTTCCAGGAAGGATCGTATGGAAAGGCGCAGGTCGCAAAGTGCAAGGAGTGGTGGAGAAATCCCCGGTAGCGACACAGAAAATACATAGATCGAAAGATCAGAAGCCGAAAGACGAAAATAATAAAGAAGGTATGATAGCCGTCAATGGAGGTAGTTTTAACCGCATAGGTAAAAAAAGCTTGTAAATAGAGAAGAGAGTGGGAGGATACCCGTCACACCATCAGAACCGGTGATAATTATGAAGGTACTGCAAGGGTTTAATTTAGGAATACCCGAGTACAATCGAAGAGGTATTAGTATGAAGCAAAAGATCGAACAAAAGTGCAGATAGTCTTTTTTTAACAACGAAAGCTGAAACATAAGTATTTATAAGTGGATATTGAAGATCGACCCAGCGACCATGAGAAAAAAGGATTAATCCAGCGCCGGTAAAGTTGAAAACTTAAACTTATTATACGTGATATTATTAAGAGCACATTTAAGTTTAAACTGTACATGAAATATTCGTTATAATTTTATTGAATTGAATTTAATAAATCAATACAAATACAAAATGTTTATATGTAAATAATTAGAAATGGAGAAGCAGACCCAGATTAGCTGCAATTACTTACATACATACATATGTGCCATGACCTAATAAATATGTATGTGCCATGACGAGTACCTTCTAAGAGTTAATATTTGACCAGTGTCATCTGCTATTACTTCGATTCCTTATACCCGAGTCCACTTGTGCTCAAGAATTTCAACTTTCTTCACATAACGGTTGTTTGTAAAAACCCAATGGAATCGAGATAGATATATGTATTGGCAAATATTCAGGACCGTGTGCTTTTGTGTCTTCTTCTTCTTTATTGGCACTGTAAGCGGCTAAGCGATTTTGGCCGAGACCAAAACAACACGCCAGTCATTTCTCTTCTGTGCTAACTGACGCCAATTAGAAATGCCAAGTGAAGCCAAGTCCTTCTCCACATGGTCTTTCCATCGCAGAGAAGGCCTTCCACTTCTTCTGTTACCAGCATCGCGGCCCGCGTTGAATATTTTCAGAGCAGGAGCGTTTATGTCCATTCGAACGACATGGCCAAGCCAACGGAGCCGCTGAATTATAATTCGCTGCACTATGTCTATATCGTTGTAAAACTCATACAGCTCATCGCTAAATCGTCTGCGATATTCGCCATCACCATAGCGTAAAGATCCGTAAGTCTTTCGCAGAATCTTTCTCTCGAAAACTCCAAGAGCCGCCTCATCAGATGCTTTTATTGTCAATGCCTCCGCGCCATACACCATAACAGGCATGATGAGTGACTTATAGAGTGTGATCTTTGTACGACGAAGTCATCTCCTTTTTAAACTTGTAACTGTCAACAGTGACGTGGGTGCCAAGGGCGCGTGGGCGTCGCAAGGCTTCACACTTACTTTTCCTTGCCACGTCCATCGCATTTCTTGGATAGCGTTGATGTCAGCCTTTGTCTTCCCGAGGACATCAACCAGCCGGGCAGAGGCACCTTCCCCTTTAAGGGTCCGGATATTCCATGTGCATACCCTCAAATTATAGTCCTATATACCTTTGCCGTGGTCGTCATAAAAAAAGGGGGTCTCATCCGAGGCTTGTTGGAATTTTTCATTGGGCGGGACCCAAACCCAGGGCACGCGAAAGTTTTACGCCTTCTCACTTTAGCTCGCCCCCAAACGGGGGTTTGGTTGCTACCCAGAGGATATGTGGATATAAATATTCGCACGATGTGAGCTGCAATTTGAACCGTACGCACAAGAATCGCTTCTGGCCACTTCCAGCTGAATGGCAGCCAAAAGTTTTCCACTGTTGCGCACGGAACCATCCTCTCGTGCTTTTATGTCACTCACTTTTAAATTAATTTTATTAATGTAATTTTACTTTTTATAAAAAACTTGGGCCATATTGATAAAAAATGTGACGAACTCTTGTAACTCATTTAATTTTTTTTATTTTAATAATGTCAATTTAATTTTTATAAGCAATAAAATTAATTAAAATAACAATTTTGAAGTGTCAATTTGGGTACCTTTTGTACGTTTCTTGAGTATAACTTTTTCAGCGCAAAACGGAGACTTTAAAAAATTATGGCAAATAGTAAATGTAACATTGGAAAATGCATAAGGCGTTGAGAAAAATATGTGCTCCTCATTGGAAATAAAATGTAACAATTTGAAATCTGTCACTCGTAATTATGAAAAAGGTAGTATTTTAAGTTCTTTTCCATTTTGCACTTTCAGCAATTACTAAATTGTTCTTGTTTGTTTATATACATATTAAAGATAAAAATAAGACCTTTTACACATGCGTGCCTCTGGAAATATTGAAAATATAACAAATATTGTCTGAATAGATTTTTGCGTGAATGGCTTCAAATTTCTAATTTTTTTGATAGCACACTGACAGACTAAAACATAAGAGGTTGGAATTAAACGTGATCGTTAGATAACATTCTTCACAAAGTTCGTTGAAAAGGCTAAATACATAACATAATTTGTGTCTAAAATACGATCATGATTACATAGGTGTGTATGTAAAGCAGCGTTGCCATAAGTCAAGATTTATCTTGAAAGTGAAGATTTTTTTGGCTGTTTTTTATTCAAAATCTTCAAAAGAAGATTTTTTAAAAAGAAAAATTTTACACTGAAAATTTCTTCAAAATGAAGATTTCTGTGTATGATGTAATATATTTAATGTTTAAGTTCAAATTGTTAACTTATTTATATTATCCTTGCTACGTCATTGTAAGCAGCAAATTAAGGAAGAAGAAAAATGAAATACGAAATCCCCTTCAATATTATCTGCCTTCTTCCCTCGCTCAGTAAAACATATACTCTAGTGCAGAGCTAGAGAGTAGAGGAAAAGAACAAACGGTGTTTTGTACCCCCTCTAGTTTAAATGACAACAATGGAAAACTTCAAGTAAACTGCCATTTAAGAAACATATGCTGCTGAGTTTACATGGATAAATGTATAACAAGAAAAAAAGGGGTGGTAAGATTTATAAAACCCATCCATGTAAAGATATCAATTAATCGAATTAAAGAGCTCAAAATTGTTATGGAACTTTGTGTTATGGTTTTTGATAGATAACGAGCTATTCTTTCATAAAAAAAACAAGTAATTCTTAAACAAAAACCACAAGCGACTTCAATTCGCATATTAAAATTGATCGCTAATTTCTTCATGATCCAATGACCGTATCTAAACCTAATTAGTATAGCACCACCCTTGAGGTACCGCCTTTCCGATAAAAAGGAATTGTCGAAATCAGTTCAAGTAGTCGAAAGTTATGCGGTAACATATATACATAAAAAATATTCGCACAAATTGATAAACCCCTCCTTTTTTGAAGTCGGTCAAAACTTGCAAAATGTCGCGTCCCTATTTATATTTTCGCCAGTGTACATATATACATATGTTAACTGTGCCACAAATTTTGTGATGATACGAGGCAATATTCATTTTAAGTTTAAGTTGTTATAAAAAGGACTCTATAACTTGAAATTGGTAATTTTTGCAACCAACATAATAAGGGCTATTTACAGCTGTAAAGACAATATCGAATTTTGTGTTTTTTTAGATGTTTTTAAATGAAGATTTTTTGGGATCGAAAAGATTTTTTTAGCTTTAACATCTTATTTTGAAGATTTGTTTGGAAAAAATTACGTTTTTTAGGGGTCTTTCTCTGGCACCACTGATGTAAAGGATCTTCAGACCTTGAGGCAGTGCGGTTAACGAATTTTTAATATATACTCAAAAATGATATTTTCAATGGATCTTAAGCGGAAATTAGTTTTTCGTAAAGTTTTTTGGATACTGGACGTCGCCCGTTCACTTATGACAAATATTTGTATCTCGAAAACCACTTCACCAATCTGTACCAAATTTGCATATATGTTATACCTCTATATTGTCAGTAACCTAACTTCTCAATGTGTATAATGCTTATAAGCATTCCGAAATCAAAGCGGGACAGTCTAGTACTGTTTTTGTAGATGTATTGTGTACGTGAGTGCAGTTTTATCCCTTTAGTAAAAAGTAGTGGTTGTAAACTACCTCACAACTAGTATGAACCGCATGCCCAACTAGTCAGCCAACTATCTTTTTTCCATGCAATCAACTGGTATTTTTAACATGGGGATGTCCTGCGAGATGGCAATTGTCAGATTTCGGTCAGAAATATACCAGTCTCATACTAGTTCAAAATACTAGTCCAATTATGGACCAAAACCACTACTTTGGGAGTCGAGTCAAAAAATCAAATGAATTCATGAGTACGCAATGACAACTTTTGATTAAGTACACTTCAATAAATTACACATTTTTTACTTAGCAGCATTAGATTTGCCAATAGTTAGTGTTAAATTTTTTGAGTATTAATTAAAAGCAAAAATAAACTTTTGAAAATAAATTTAAATGCATTTTACATTAAAACTAATACATTAGTTCATTTTTGAGTGAACTAAAATAAAAATAAAAGTTATCATTAAAATAAATTAAATTCATTAGCACATTTCAGTCTATTCTTTTTAAAATTTTATAAAATAATAATTACTGTTTAAAATTTGAGATTTGGATAAGAATAAAATAAATAAATAATTCGAACAGTTATTATATATTCTTAATTTTTGTATATAAGCCAAACTTGTTAATTGATAATAGAAATGAATCAAATAATTATATTAATCGTGTAATTAAAAAAAGTCGAAAGTTGAAAATGATCAAATATAACAAAATAATGACGTAATTAAAATCAATGAATTAATAACTTTTTTTAAGTAACTAATAATTAACACATTAAAAAGGTGCTAATTCGGTATTTAATAATTAAACGGTTATCCAAAAAAAGATGCTTTAGTAAATAATCATGAATATTAATCATTATTTAACAGGTCTGAAATAATTGAATACGCACTCGCTTGAATGGTTTACAATATACCCAAATAAAAGTTATAATATTTTGTGTACTTTATTGCATTAAACTGTCGAAGTCAAATAAAACTTTAAATAAATAAAAAATAAATCGTTTTGTACTTGGTACAAGTCTGGTCATTTTCGAACTAGTTCGGTTTCAGTCAGGAAATTCTACTTGTAAACTAGTATTTTTCCTGCCTAGTTTGGGGTTTCACTGCAGGGATAATTGTGTACATGCTTATTTATGTATGTGTATGTGTTCCTTTTCTTTCGTCCGTGTTTATTGATATATCTGTACTGTAATGTTTTCAGACGGTACTAGCTCTTACTGCCAATATAGGAGATTTAAATATATGCAAATTTGATATCCACTTTCTTAAATACTGTCTTTAAATTTTTTGAAATCGGACAAAAACCACGCCCTCTAGAAGTATCGATAACATTGAGTTTTCAAAAAAGAGAGAGGAGAAAAATGAATCACATCATCGTTTAATGTTTCCTCAATGGATTTCAAGCAATTTGATGTTTGATTTATTTTTGTGCGTTCAATTTAAAAATGTACGATTTTTTAGCGTTGAATCGCATGATGTGCCCATATACCAAAATGCTCAGAATGAAAAGATAAATCGATTAGCCATCAAATGACCTTAGATAAAAATTACGTCGAAGTCCTTATGGTTAGAATTCTACCCACTTGCTTTTTATTAATTTAATCCAAAGCTAGCAGCGCTGCCTGCACCGGTCCAGAATCGGCATATGGTTTGCTGCTTGCACCGGTGCAGAACCGCTATACGGTTTGCTGGTGCTCTGCCGCAAGCTTTGCTGCTCCGCCGCATGATGTCGCCGATAATCCAAGTTCAGAACCCAGATAAAAGCCGCAAGATGTCGCTGGTGACAAATCTGAGTCCGGAACCGGAACCGATCACAGGGTGTACCGCTGATGGAAATCTGAGAAATCCGATACCAGGTGGTTTATATGTCGAAAATTAGTAAAGTGGGTTGGTATGCAGTCAGAAATGTATACAAACGTACATACGTACATATGTATATACATATATAGATGCTCCACCCCTAGAAAAGTGTTAATAATGTGTACATAGTTGATTGCTAAGTATTTAATATGTATGTGTATATGAATGGAAAGGCCTGTTGATGATGAGAACAAATAAAATTTAATTTGAAATAAAAGAAAGTTTTATAATTACTTATTTATTTTGATAATAAGAATTTTAAGCATAAATGTCCACAATTATATGAATTATAGCTTTGCTGTTGATTATAGTTATAGTTAATGTTTTTTCCTAAATACTTTATTATTTGCTTAGGAGGCTGTAAGTTTCCAAAGCTATCGAAGTAATCAATCTCATTATCGTTTTTCCAGTAAGCTACCCAATGCGTTCCCGGACCCTTTGAACTATCCAAATTTATTATTCCACATTCTCTCTTAAATGGTTTACGGGGTAAAGTGTCACACATGAATACCCCTCTAAAATTTGGAATAAATTTTGAATACTTCTTTAAGTCTACATCAGTAAGAGGTCTTCTGGGTAGCTTCATTAAGAGTTTTTTTGGTATGGTTTTAAATATAATCCGAATCCCTTTTTATAAGGCTTTAAAAACATTCCTTTTCCCATTGAAATAGCTTCCATTGTATTATTATGACGTTTCGCCTCCAATAACTGCTCCTTTCCAGTTTTTATAGCATTGATTGTTTTAATAATTCCTGCTGTACCGCCAGATAGACTTCCAAGTGCTCCTAATGCTACGAATAAAGGCGCTAATGGGAGAAATCCTCCAGATTTAGGTAATGGTATTACACGTGGTGCTTTTATTATAGATTTTTTTCCTCTAAAAATATTATTTACAACCTTTCGTGAAATTTTAATTGCATCTTTTAAGTTATCACTTTTCTTTAAATTTTGTTTAGCACTTTTTAAAGCATGTTTGAAGAGATGATAACCAGTTTTTCCTCCCACTTTCTTAGTTTTACTATAAATGTTCCCCATACCGAATTTCGTTTTTGTCTTCATTATATTTGTAGCTAACCAAGCATTTGTTTTCCCATTAAGATTGCTATCCTTCGGTCTAACTCTTTCCCAAGCCTTCTCAATTAATTTTTTATCAGCAATATGTCGGTTATCTAAATCTTTATTATATAAATATGATATATCATGTTCTCTACAAGCAGTGTCTAGTAGATTAATCCCTCAATCTCCTCTTACTAAAAGTTTCCGTAGTTTCGTTCCAGGTTCACAAAATTGATAACTAGGCAAATGAAGTTCAATAGGAAGCTTATTAATTATATTATTTATAAAACCTTTTCCAACGACTAACGATTTAAGAATAAGCCTATTTTCATAAATAACTCTCATATAAAATAATATTATATTCAAATAAACGCTGAAGTTTTTTAATAAATCTATAGTTCTATATAATTAAATTTTAAATTTCTAAATACCAATTCAACAGTTAATTTATATTCAAATACAATATTGTTATATGATTTAGAATAAACTTCTACATCATACATCGCTTCCCTATTTGTTCTACTATAATACTTTAATTTAGTCTTAATATCCAAACCCCTTCTTTCATATTCATGTTGCTTTTGATGTTGCTCCATTATGTACTCCTCAATTTCACCGCCACAAACGGTTAGGAATTTTCCATTGTCATCCTCTTCATCCCATTTTTTTTTAAAAAAAAAAAGCATGGGCTACTCTGACTGGGATGCCCAAAACCTGTAACCGGGGACCCTCATCTTCATCTTCAATACATATATAAGGGTTTTTCATGTCTTCAAAGCACAACATCTCCAATTCGAAATCGAAGTTGTACTCTCCATGATGCTCGCTATTGAGGATTCGATTGATTCCAGGCATGATGTGTTTTATAAGTATCTTTAAACAAAGTAATAATTTCTAATGTACAGTATTAGCTTATTTATACATATTTCATAACTATATAAAAAGCATTGAGGTAAACTGTTGATAAAGAACATATTTAAATATACATATATTTTAGTAATCTATTTTATACTTCATAATATGATTCAATTAAAATGTGGAAATAATCTTAAACTCAATGTTGCTGTCAAAGAATATATTTATTTTTTATTATCCTATTTAAATTTTATTATATGATTCAAATCAAATGCTAATATTATAAATAGCCTTGATCTTGATTTCATCATCATTGTTTGCCTAATAAGTATAGTAACGCCAAGTGGACGATAACGAATCCCACATAAACATATAAAAAAATGCTTATAAAAGTATGTGTATATTTAAATGTTTTATTCATCTAGCATTATTCATTCACATATTGCTAACTTAGTGAGAAAAGTTCTTAAGCATACTTTTTTATGAAAACTCATATTTTGATACAGAAAGCAGGAGATATTAATAATACATCGTTTCGAAAAAGATTAAGATACTTGTTTTTCTCGTTTATATTCATTGAAAGACAAATTTATTAAATTCAAAAGAGTCACCGAATGTCTAACAAATTCAAAAATAATACGAAATCTTTTCATCTTTCACATATGAATGGAAAGGTCTGCTGATGTTGATGATGAGAACAAAAAAAATTTAATTTGAAATAAAATAAAGTTTTATAATTACTTATTTATTTTTTATTTTTTATTAGATATTTAATGAAGAAATAAAGTTTCTTAATATTATTACATTTTTTTCAGCACATATCATAGAATTTTTATGATATTTACAAGTATTTATATTTGTATTTTTAATATATAAATTCTTTAAATTTGGACAATTTAAATCATCTAAATTATATAAAATAATATCGTATCCGAATAAACGTTGAATCCATCTGATTTTCTCCAATCCTTTAGCATAGAATATATAATTTTTTCTTTTCATTAATGAATGGATATATTCAATAACAGCCATTAAAGTCGAATCACCATCTTCCCATTTTAATCCATGATGATTATGATATAACCAGTTATTAGTTGTTTTATCCCGTATCGTTAACTTGGATTCTTCAAAAGGAGGTTGAATAAGAAACGTTTTTATATATGATATATATGTTATATATATGTTGATATGCTGACTTCTTTAGCAATAAATTTCCTATTAAAATAGACTCCCTGAACGTCTATAACCAACGTATATTCCTCTAACATTATATAGATTGAGCTTTTTTTTAAATTCGCTTAAAAAATAGTCTTATGAATTTCTATAAAAGTTTATATTATTTTTTTAGAGTCTATTCAAATCCTATTTAAATAATTGTGAACATAAGTATGTATTAGAACCACCAATTTTATTAACTAATCGATCACTCTCCGCTGAGTAATGAAAACCAAATATCAAATTAATCTTTTTATATACTACATTTGTATTCTTTTTATATGTCATATGAATACGGCAAATCCATATTATAGTATTAAAAGTTAAGAAATTTCCAAATCCATATAATGTTTATAACTTTTAATATCAATGAATGTGACATCTGAGCGTAGTGTGATATCATCTCCAGTAACAATTTCAATTTCACCGTTACTTAAAATTTTCTCGAATGCAACCTGGCGATACACAAAACAAGAAATATTCAGTTTACGTTGAAGGAAATCACTATCATATGTACAGCGAATTCATAGCATAATATTATCTTCATATTGAAGCTGAAAATGTCTATAAAAGGGTTGTGAGCTCTCAATTATTCCCGAAATATTTTTCTCTTTTTGTAATAGATCTTGCCTAAATGCTTCTATGGCTTCCTGTGTTGTGAAAAACTTTTTCGGATTAGATGTAGGCGCTTCTGATGTCGTTTCAGGAATAGATGTTTTATTTACACTGAACCAAAAATCCATCTCTAGATCAAAGAAAAACTTTCCTTACTTTAAAATCAAAAACTCTTCCTTATTATATTTATTTTTTTATTTTAATTGTTTATTAGTAAATGTGGTTTTTCCCGTACCACACGGGGTTTTAATTTAAAATATTGATGGCCATAATATACTATAAGATATTTTTTTCCTGTCCAGTAGTACTCTACTTCAGGAAGAGGATTTTTAGGTATTTCATCACAAAACACCTGTAGGCCACGCGATTCCACATCTTCAGTAGATATTACATTCCATAGGTTCTCCATTTGTATAAAATTCAGTCTATAAACGTATATAAAAAATAGAATATTAGGTATGTTCTGAAATTCGTTCGATTTGAAATCGATAAGATTTTGGAAATATTTTTATGGATTTTTAATCATAAAACTCATAATTTGGTATTGATACCGGTGATATAACATCGCTGATGGTTCTATTATATATTTTTTTATATAAATAATATTCAATCTTTTCATCAGAAATAACGATCAATATTTAGCAAATCATATTGATTTCAAAATCGTTCGATTTACAGAACATGTCTGTATATGTATATATATTTTAAAATTAGAAAACATTTTTTCTATTATTATTAGATCTTTTTAGTAAAAGCTTACCTTCGTCCTTTGTTTAATTTATATATGTTTATATAGTTTACTTAAAAACTTAAGCAAAAATGGACCTTATTCACAGCAAATTTCTTTGATAAATGAGAACTCATCTCAATAAAGAGATAAGTTTATATACTACATTTTCATTTCTCTAATAAGCATAAGAATTCAGAAATTAGCTGGCTTTCAAAACTTCAATCACATTTAATAAATCAATGGCAATTTAAAAAGAATTTAAAAATAGCCAAACAAAAAATTCTACGCTATACATATGTATATATTTAATTTCTCTGATAAGCCCCAAGTTGTGGTGTGATTTTTAAAACACTAATATATTAGCCTATTCATCTTTTTTATTAATATAAGAATAACCTTGATCTTGATTTCATCATAATTGTTTGTCTAATAAGTATATTAATGCCAAGTGGACGATAACGAGCCCACATAAATATATAAAAAAATGCTTAAATGCTAAAAAATGCTTGACTTACTGAAAAAAGTTGTTAAGTCCACTTTTTATGAAAACTCATATTTTTAGTTTCATCGAAATAATGCATGCAAGAAACATTAGATATTTACTCGACTTTTTTGTACATTGAGAAAATCTATGAAAATTTAGAACTTATGTGAATTAATAAACAGTTATTTATTGTATGAAAAATTATGACTTGTATGAGGTAATAAGACTGTTACATGAAAATTTGGAACTTATATGAGTTAATAAAATTAGTACTTATATGAAAATTGTATAAGTTGATAAATTTAATATAAACTGTATTTTAAATGGGGTTTTGTATAATTATTAGTTGTATGAAAAATTGTATCAGAGTCGAAAATGTATGGGGAAAAAAGATGAAATTTCTAGATATGAGAATTCACCAAAAATAGTGCATGTAAGAAACATTAGATATTTACTCGGCTTATATATAATTTATATTGAAAGTGATCACTTATAAAAATAATAAACTATATATGCTATTCTATCAATCAGCTAACTGCTTAACAAAGCTGTTCTATTAAACAGATAACTGCTAAACAGGGCTGTTCTATTAAACAGCTAACTGCTAAACAGGGCTATTCTATTAAACAGCTAACTGCTAAACAGGGCTGTTCTATTAAACAGATAACGGTTAAACTAGATACTACAATCAAACTCAATATGAAAAGTGATGAAATTAAAGGATTTCTAGAAAGGAATTTTAAATATATATTACATCATCATAGAAACATTATACAAAATGGATGTATATTAACGGAACAGATGGAAAATGGGTCTTGGATAAAATCTATATATGGAAAACATTTTACGATCTGTCCTTGGAGTAATAATGATACTGAATCAGGACCTGATACATGTAATTGTTTTTTCATAGAAAGACAACATAAAAATGTTGTGAACTTAATAAATTTATATAATAACTATTATAATGAAGAAACCAAGGAAAATATTGATTTAAAAAATCTCATATGTGAGATTAATAAATTCAATAAAAAAATGTCCAAATAAAACAATAAAACACATATGTATGTATATACTATCATTATAAAATTAAACGTATTTGATATTTATTCATTAAAAATGTTAGCAGCGGAATTGGGAAAATTATTAAATATTTATAGTTGTATATTGAAAAAGAACATGTTAATCTTTTCAATTTGGGAAAATTATAAAATATATATAGTTGTTGTATTGAAAAAGAGCATGTTAAACCTTTCGTAGCCATAATCAACAAAAAATTATCTATTATAACATACTATACAGTGGAGCATATGTATATGTACGTACGTATATACATATATAGGCAAATTCTTATCGACGGGTGGAGCATATTTGTATGTTTAAATGAGCATTCTTATATACGGGTGGAGCACACTTTATGCCGATTCGAACATTCTTATCGACGGGTGGAGCAAACATATTTAAATGTTTATATGAGCATTCTGAAAGCATATTTGTATGTTTATATGAGCATTCTGAATGCTCATATAAACATTTAAATATGTTTGCTCCACCCGTCGATAAGAATGTTCGAATCGGCATAAAGTGTGCTCCACCCGTATATAAGAATGCTCATTTAAACATACAAATATGCTCCACCCGTCGATAAGAATTTGCCTATATATGTATATACGTACGTACATATACATATGCTCCACTGTATAGTATGTTATAATAGATAATTTTTTGTTGATTATGGCTACGAAAGGTTTAACATGCTCTTTTTCAATACAACAACTATATATATTTTATAATTTTCCCAAATTGAAAAGATTAACATGTTCTTTTTCAATATACAACTATAAATATTTAATAATTTTCCCAATTCCGCTGCTAACATTTTTAATGAATAAATATCAAATACGTTTAATTTTATAATGATAGTATATACATACATATGTGTTTTATTGTTTTATTTGGACATTTTTTTATTGAATTTATTAATCTCACATATGAGATTTTTTAAATCAATATTTTCCTTGGTTTCTTCATTATAATAGTTATTATATAAATTTATTAAGTTCACAACATTTTTATGTTGTCTTTCTATGAAAAAACAATTACATGTATCAGGTCCTGATTCAGTATCATTATTACTCCAAGGACAGATCGTAAAATGTTTTCCATATATAGATTTTATCCAAGACCCATTTTCCATCTGTTCCGTTAATATACATCCATTTTGTATAATGTTTCTATGATGATGTAATATATATTTAAAATTCCTTTCTAGAAATCCTTTAATTTCATCACTTTTCATATTGAGTTTGATTGTAGTATCTAGTTTAACCGTTATCTGTTTAATAGAACAGCCCTGTTTAGCAGTTAGCTGTTTAATAGAATAGCCCTGTTTAGCAGTTAGCTGTTTAATAGAACAGCCCTGTTTAGCAGTTATCTGTTTAATAGAACAGCTTTGTTAAGCAGTTAGCTGATTGATAGAATAGCATATATAGTTTATTATTTTTATAAGTGATCACTTTCAATATAAATTATATATAAGCCGAGTAAATATCTAATGTTTCTTACATGCACTATTTTTGGTGAATTCTCATATCTAGAAATTTCATCTTTTTTCCCCATACATTTTCGACTCTGATACAATTTTTCATACAACTAATAATTATACAAAACCCCATTTAAAATACAGTTTATATTAAATTTATCAACTTATACAATTTTCATATAAGTACTAATTTTATTAACTCATATAAGTTCTAAATTTTCATGTAACAGTCTTATTACCTCATACAAGTCATAATTTTTCATACAATAAATAACTGTTTATTAATTCACATAAGTTCTAAATTTTCATAGATTTTCTCAATGTGCAAAAAAGTCGAGTAAATATCTAATGTTTCTTGCATGCATTATTTCGATGAAACTAAAAATATGAGTTTTCATAAAAAGTGGACTTAACAACTTTTTTCAGTAAGTCAAGCATTTTTTAGCATTTAAGCATTTTTTTATATATTTATGTGGGCTCGTTATCGTCCACTTGGCATTAATATACTTATTAGACAAACAATTATGATGAAATCAAGATCAAGGTTATTCTTATATTAATAAAAAAGATGAATAGGCTAATATATTAGTGTTTTAAAAATCACGCCACAACTTGGGGCTTATCAGAGAAATTAAATATATACATATGTATAGCGTAGAATTTTTTGTTTGGCTATTTTTAAATTCTTTTTAAATTGCCATTGATTTATTAAATGTGATTGAAGTTTTGAAAGCCAGCTAATTTCTGAATTCTTATGCTTATTAGAGAAATGAAAATGTAGTATATAAACTTATCTCTTTATTGAGATGAGTTCTCATTTATCAAAGAAATTTGCTGTGAATAAGGTCCATTTTTGCTTAAGTTTTTAAGTAAACTATATAAACATATATAAATTAAACAAAGGACGAAGGTAAGCTTTTACTAAAAAGATCTAATAATAATAGAAAAAATGTTTTCTAATTTTAAAATATATATACATATACAGACATGTTCTGTAAATCGAACGATTTTGAAATCAATATGATTTGCTAAATATTGATCGTTATTTCTGATGAAAAGATTGAATATTATTTATATAAAAAAATATATAATAGAACCATCAGCGATGTTATATCACCGGTATCAATACACAAATTATGAGTTTTATGATAAAAATCCATAAAAATATTTCCAAAATCTTATCGATTTCAAATCGAACGAATTTCAGAACATACCTAATATTCTATTTTTTATATACGTTTATAGACTGTATTTTATACAAATGGAGAACCTATGGAATGTAATATCAACTGAAGATGTGGAATCGCGTGGCCTACAGGTGTTTTGTGATGAAATACCTAAAAATCCTCTTCCTGAAGTAGAGTACTACTGGACAGGAAAAAAATATCTTATAGTATATTATGGCCATCAATATTTTAAATTAAAACCCCGTGTGGTACGGGAAAAACCACATTTACTAATAAACAATTAAAATAAAAAAATAAATATAATGAGGAAGAGTTTTCGATTTTAAAGTAAGGAAAGTTTTTCTTTGATCTAGAGATGGATTTTTGGTTCAGTGTAAATAAAACATCTATTCCTGAAACGACATCAGAAGCGCCTACATCTAATCCGAAAAAGTTTTTCACAACACAGGAAGCCATAGAAGCATTTAGGCAAGATCTAATACAAAAAGAGAAAAATATTTCGGGAATAATTGAGAGCTCACAACCCTTTTATAGACATTTTCAGCTTCAATATGAAGATAATATTATGCTATGAATTCGCTGTACATATGATAGTGATTTCCTTCAACGTAAACTGAATATTTCTTGTTTTGTGTATCGCCAGGTTGCATTCGAGAAAATTTTAAGTAACGGTGAAATTGAAATTGTTACTGGAGATGATATCACACTACGCTCAGATGTCACATTCATTGATATTAAAAGTTATAAACATTATATGGATTTGGAAATTTCTTAATTTTTAATACTATAATATGGATTTGCCGTATTCATATGACATATAAAAAGATTAATTTGATATTTGGTTTTCATTACTCAGCGGAGAGTGATCGATTAGTTAATAAAATTGGTGGTTCTAATACATACTTATGTTTGCAATTATTTAAATAGGATTTCATTAGATTCTAAAAAAATATTATAAACCTTTATAGAAACTCATAAGACTATTTTTTAAACGAATTTAAAAAAAAAGTTTAAGCTATATAATGTCAGAGGAATATACGTTGGTTATAGACGTTCAGGGAGTCTATTTTAATAGCAAATTTATTGCTAAAGAAGTCAGCATATCAACATGTATATAACATATATATCATATATAAAATCGTTTCTTATTCAACCTCCTTTTGAAGAATCCAAGTTAACGATACGGGATAAAACAACTAATAACTGGTTATATCATAATCATCATGGATTAAAATGGGAAGATGGTGATTCGACTTTAATGGCTGTTATTGAATATATCCATTCATTAATGAAAAGAAAAAATTATATATTCTATGCTAAAGGATTGGAGAAAATCAGATGGATTCAACATTTATTCGGATACGATATTATTTTATATAATTTAGATGATTTAAATTGTCCAAATTTAAAGAATTTATATATTAAAAATATAAATATAAATACTTGTAAATATCATGAAAATTCTATGATATGTGCTGAAAAAAATGTAATAATATTAAGAAAATTTATTTCTTCATTAAATATCTAATAATAAATAAAAATAAATAAGTAATTATAAAACTTTATTTTATTTCAAATTAAATTTTTTTTGTTCTCATCATCAACATCAGCAGACCTTTCCATTCATATGTGAAAGATGAAAAGATTTCGTATTATTTTTGAATTTGTTAGACATTCGGTGACTCTTTTGAATTTAATAAATTTGTCTTTCAATGAATATAAACGCGAAAAACAAGTATCCTAATCTTTTTTTGAAACGATGTATTATTAATATCTCCTGCTTTCTATAACAAAATATAAGTTTTCATAAGAAGTATGCTTAACAACTTTTCTCACTAAGTCAGCAATATATGAATGAATGAATAATGCTAGATGAATAAAACATTTAAATATACACATACTTTTATGAGCATTTTTTTTTGTATATGTTTATGTGGGATTCGTTATCGTCCACTTGGCGTTACTATACTTATTAGGCAAACAATGATGATGAAATCAAGATCAAGGCTATTTATAATATTAGCATTTGATTTGAATCATATAATGAAATTTAAATAGGATAATAAAAAATAAATATATTCTTTGACAGCAACATTGAGTTTAAGATTATTTCCACATTTTAATTGAATCATATTATGAAGTATAAAATAGATTACTAAAATATATGTATATTTAAATATGTTCTTTATCAACAGTTTACCTCAATGCTTTTTATATAGTTATGAAATATGTATAAATAAGCTAATACTGTACATTAGAAATTATTACTTTGTTTAAAGATACTTATAAAACACATCATGCCTGGAATCAATCGAATCCTCAATAGCGAGCATCATGGAGAGTACAACTTCGATTTCGAATTGGAGATGTTGTGCTTTGAAGACATGAAAAACCCTTATATATGTATTGAAGATGAAGATGAGGGTCCCCGGTTACAGGTTTTGGGCATCCCAGTCAGAGTAGCCCATGCTTTTTTTTTTAACAAAAAATGGGATGAAGAGGATGACAATGGAAAATTCCTAACCGTTTGTGGCGGTGAAATTGAGGAGTACATAATGGAGCAACATCAAAAGCAACATGAATATGAAAGAAGGGGTTTGGATATTAAGACTAAATTAAAGTATTATAGTAGAACAAATAGGGAAGCGATGTATGATGTAGAAGTTTATTCTAAATCATATAACAATATTGTATTTGAATATAAATTAACTGTTGAATTGGTATTTAGAAATTTAAAATTTAATTATATAGAACTATAGATTTATTAAAAAAACTTCAGCGTTTATTTGAATATAATATTATTTTATATGAGAGTTATTTATGAAAATAGGCTTATTCTTAAATCGTTAGTCGTTGGAAAAGGTTTTATAAATAATATAATTAATAAGCTTCCTATTGAACTTCATTTGCCTAGTTATCAATTTTGTGAACCTGGAACGAAACTACGGAAACTTTTAGTAAGAGGAGATCGAGGGATTAATCTACTAGACACTGCTTGTAGAGAACATGATATATCATATTTATATAATAAAGATTTAGAGAACCGACATATTGCTGATAAAAAATTAATTGGGAAGGCTTGGGAAAGAGTTAAAGCGAAGGATAGCAATCTTAATGAGAAAACAAATGCTTGGTTAGTTACAAATATAATGAAGACAAAAACGAAATTCGGTATGGGGAACATTTATAGTAAAACTAAGAAAGTGGGAGGAAAAACTGGTTATCATCTCTTCAAACATGCTTTAAAAAGTGCTAAACAAAATTTAAAGAAAAGTGATAACTTAAAAGATGCAATTAAAATTTCACGAAAGGTTGTAAATAATATTTTTAGAGGAAAAAAATCTATAATAAAAGCACCACGTGTAATACCATTACCTAAATCTGGAGGATTTCTCCCATTAGCGCCTTTATTCGTAGCATTAGGAGCACTTGGAAGTCTATCTGGCGGTACAGCAGGAATTATTAAAACAATCAATGCTATAAAAACTGGAAAGGAGCAGTTATTGGAGGCGAAACGTCATAATAATACAATGGAAGCTATTTCAATGGGAAAAGGAATGTTTTTAAAGCCTTATAAAAAGGGATTCGGATTATATTTAAAACCATACCAAAAAAACTCTTAATGAAGCTACCCAGAAGACCTCTTACTGATGTAGACTTAAAGAAGTATTCAAAATTTATTCCAAATTTTAGAGGGGTATTCATGTGTGACACTTTACCCCGTAAACCATTTAAGAGAGAATGTGGAATAATAAATTTGGATAGTTCAAAGGGTCCGGGAACGCATTGGGTAGCTTACTGGAAAAACGATAATGAGATTGATTACTTCGATAGCTTTGGAAACTTACAGCCTCCTAAGCAAATAATAAAGTATTTAGGAAAAAACATTAACTATAACTATAATCAACAGCAAAGCTATAATTCATATAATTGTGGACATTTATGCTTAAAATTCTTATTATCAAAATAAATAAGTAATTATAAAACTTTCTTTTATTTCAAATTAAATTTTATTTGTTCTCATCATCAACAGGCCTTTCCATTCATATACACATACATATTAAATACTTAGCAATCAACTATGTACACATTATTAACACTTTTCTAGGGGTGGAGCATCTATATATGTATATACATATGTACGTATGTACGTTTGTATACATTTCTGACTGCATACCAACCCACTTTACTAATTTTCGACATATAAACCACCTGGTATCGGATTTCTCAGATTTCCATCAGCGGTACACCCTGTGATCGGTTCCGGTTCCGGACTCAGATTTGTCACCAGCGACATCTTGCGGCTTTTATCTGGGTTCTGAAATTGGATTATCGGCGACATCATGCGGCGGAGCAGCAAAGCTTGCGGCAGAGCACCAGCAAACCGTATAGCGGTTCTGCACCGGTGCAAGCAGCAAACCATATGCCGTATATGCTAGGAGCGCTGCCTGCACCGGTCCAGAATCGGCATAAATATACTACTCACAGTCATCAAATTTACCTAAAGAGGTTGACCAGAAAGTAGTAATAAATATTCTAGATATATCACAGCACGACTACGATACCTCACACATTGAATTTTAGTCACTAGTTGAAAAAATATAGAGCTAAATTGATTTTGGTTTATGAATCCGCTACCACGAAAATTAAATAAAATCTAAAGTTCCTAAAATGATGGAATAACATAAAATATTTTTTTTTAAACAATAAAATCTAAAAATTCGATAAATACAATGTAAAATGAAAACAATTAGATTCAACAATTTTTATTGAGCTCGAGGCAGTTTTTTAATCAACACTTATTGTGGAAAAGCAACAATAATTTGAAAAAAAAAAAATGGTAGAAGTGTTAGCTATTTCGGAAATCACCACATTTCCTCATCAGATGTCTTTCATAATAATTATTATAAGGCCATAAAATAACAAAAACTGAAAACAATTAGTTCCTAAAAATTTAGTGATATTAGAAAAATATTTTTCTTTTTGAAACAATAAAATCTGGAAATTATAGGAAAATTAAATGAAATGAAAAAAAAACATTTCTGTTTTTAAAACAAAAATATATAAAAATTAATAGAAATTAAAATAAAAAATATACATGCAATAAGTTTCTAAAAATCGAATGACTTTAAAAAATATATATACTTTTCTTTTTAAAGCAATAAAATCTAAAAATTAAATTAAAAAAAAAAAGGTTGAAAAAAAACTTCGCTGCCCGAGGACTCGAACCACGGTTCTCTTGGCTATTTGGAATGGTGGAGCAGCGCGAGCGAAATGATATGTATACGTCTCCATTTGGAACATGCTCAAGTATCAAACGAGCTTCTCACTCGAAAATTGGCAACGAAGCTAATTTTTGTAAGACTTTCGTGCTACCTTTCAAACTATCTTGCTCACTGTCCTTCAATTGTCTTACAAAAGACACATTTACGTATCTTTATTTTTGTTTTTATACCTTTCATGAGCATGATATGGTATTATAACTTTGGTCCGATGTTTGTAAGTACCAGAATAAAAAGAGACAGACACATTAAAATGTATACTTATATGATCAGAACGTCGAGCTGAGTCGATTTAGCCAAGTCCGTCTGTCCGTCTGTCTGTCTGTCCGTCTGTTTGTATGCAATCTAGTCTCTCAGTTTTCGAGATATAAGGATGAAATTTGGTAAGTGGGTGCTTATATTGTATTAATCATTTTTCGGAACCGGAAGAATCGGACCACTATAACATATAGCCCCCATACAACTGATTGTTCAGATATGAGACTTTTCGTTATAACTCCTCCATTTTTGCAGCTAGGAACATGAAATTTTGTAGAACCTGCACCCATTATCATCAAAAAACTTGCAGTGGAAATTACAAATATCGGGTCACTATAACCTATGGCTCCCATACAACTGATTGTTCAGATATGAGATTTTTCGTTATAACTCCCCCATTTATGTAGTTAGGAAAATGAAATTTCGCACGGTTTTCACTCATTATCAACAGAATACTCACAGTGAAAATAACAAAGATCGGGTAACTATAACTTGTAGCCCCCATACAACTGATTGTTCAGATATGAGGCCTTTTATCATAGCTCCTCCATTTATGCAGCTTGGAACATGAAATTTCGCACCGTTTTCACTCATTATTAACAGAATACTTCCAGTGAAAATTACAAAGATCGGGTCACTATAACATATATCTCCCATACAACTGATTGTTCAGATATGAGAAATTTCGTTATAACTCCTCCATTTATGCAGCTGGGAATATGATATTTTGCACTATTTCCACCCATTATCAAAATAATACTTACAGTGAAAATGGTGAAGATTTGGTCGCTATAACCTATAGCCTCCATACAACTGATTGTTCAGATATGTGATTCTTTGCAACAACTTCACCATTTATGCAGCTAGAAACATGACATTTCGCACTATTTTCACTCATTGTCAACAGAAAGTTAACAGTAAAATGAACAAAGATCGGGTCGTTAGATATGGGGTTTTACTATAAAACTCATTTATTTGGACAGATAAAACCGATAAATTTCGTAAGCTATTTTATAAATAATAATACAAAGTCTACTGAGAAAATCTTCAAAATCTATGCTGTATAAGCTTTATCTCTTACACCATATAACATTGGAGTTCAATTTGAGAACTAGCATTTTCTCAACTTGAGAAACAGTCCTTTTTTCATACAAAGAAAAATGGCCTTTTTGTTGAGAACACTATGATCCTCCACTTAAGGTACTGTTGAGAAACAACGTTGGAGATTCGAGAAATACCTTAGTTCTCAACTTAACCTCAAGTTGAGCTCAAACCTAATTGTTTGTTGGGTATGTACGATAAATTTCCATCTAGGCCAGAGGTTCCCAAACTTAGTTTTCTCGAAGGTTCCTTTCAAAATTTTACTGGTTTCTGTGGACCCGCTGCTGCTACATTTCTAACATACCTGTCCTGATTTTTCAAAACTTGTACTGATTTGTACTGAATTTTCAATTCAAACAAAATACTTTAGGATCTTCTTAAGGTTGGAAGTTCCTTAAACTGTACTGTAAAAAGTAAGAGGAAAATAATTTAAGTATAGTTGACATGTTTTACATAATGTTTGATATGCCCTAGAAATTATGAATCAAAAAGATTAATCGTTTTATGGGCATATCTCCGGGTCCGATAATATGATGAAGCTTAAATTATTTAAAAAGAAGGCTGACATTTTTTTTCGAGTGCTGTTAGTTATCTCGAAAATAACTTTCAGCTTGATTATTTGAATGGCTTTTGCCTATAACTTAAATTTTTTTTCTCAATTTAATGACATTGTAAAAGAGTTTTGCCTACAAGACATAGAGTTAGATACCCTTTTTGGCGAATTCTTAGTCTTTCAAAATTTTGCGTAGTTGAAAAAATTATTTAAGCCATGCGGAAATATAGATGAAGCCCTTAAAAAGTGGTACTTTTTCACAGTTTGAAAAAATATTTAATTTTGTTTTCTTTCTATACCACACTCAAACGAAGCAACTGAGAGGATCTTATTATTATTATTATTATACAGTTTGTTTTTCCTGGAGCAAAGAGAGAAACCGGCTTCTAATTAAAATTTTTTAAAGTGAACTTCAAATTAAAAGCAATTTTAAAATAAAATGTATAGAATTTTTTTACACTGAAAATGGGAATGACCTCATTACTGCTATTCAAAAATGTCATAAATATAAAATAATTTATTGGCTTCTGTGTACAATGACGTGTACACTCATATTAAAGCGAATAACACTTTTATTTTTTATGAACTATATTTTATTTGTATACCAAAATATTGTTAAAAACAAGAACTCTGGCGTTCTGAAGTATTTTCTCTTACTTACATTTATAATTTTGATTTGAATAAAAATGTACTGAAAAGTACTGATTTTTTTAGCATGAAAAAGTCTAACTTACTGATTTCGCGCATAAAAAATCTGGCAACCCTACATACATATCCCAAAGCTCGTCAAAAAATTTGAAGATTAGATTTAACGATGAATATTTGCATCGCGGCTGAGTTCCAAACGAAAATTCGTAGTGGCAAAAATAAAAATAGTATACTTTCTGTTTTTTTTTTTATTGAAATATTGTGGTAACACGCTTGTAAGTTTTAAAAAATAGAGATCTCGCTCTGAAGAGTTATATTTTTTAAGAGCACTCCGGGCGCTAGCTTTACTTATATTCGTTTCACCATAAACTCTTCCCATGTTCGGCTGCCCCCCCATGTATTGTCATTTGGCGTATTTGTATTGTATTTGTAAAATAGTTTGTATTGATGGCATCACTTTTATTTTTATTGCTCCGAGTTTTAAAGTGATGCGAAAAATATTTATCACTCATATTTTTAAAACCCAAAACTTTAAACAACAAAACCGCAAAGCTTTTTACGCCAAACTTCAAATTCAGAAACTGCCAAAAGAGAAAAGAGTGAATCTAGAAAAATCGATGACAAACAACCAAGCAAGCGGCGCATCAAATTTCGGGCACAAATAAAATGATTAAGCTTCCTTCTGCTTTAATGATTTTATTAACGATGAAAACATGATACAAAAAAGAAGGTAGTTTCAATAAACAACTTTTTGATTAAAAAGCAGATTTTCTATTTTCACTCATTGTCAACAGAAAGTTAACAGTAAAATGAACAAAGATCGGGTCGTTAGATATGGGGTTTTACTATAAAACTCATTTATTTGGACAGATAAAACCGATAAATTTCGTAAGCTATTTTATAAATAATA
>NW_016157820.1:158273-161696 GCF_001687245.7 Rhagoletis zephyria | reverse complement strand
AAAAAAGAAGGTAGTTTCAATAAACAACTTTTTGATTAAAAAGCAGATTTTTGACAATTGTTCAATTGTGAAAAATTCGAAGCGGCGTTACCCAATTCTAAGTTTTTTGGTGTTGGAGATTTAATATCCTAAATTTGGGATTATAAATAAAATAGTTGTATTAATATTTGCCTTTTAAAAATAAGTAATATCTTATCTTAAAAACGTTTAAATTTTACATTAAATTCGATAACAACTTGCCAAATCATTATTTTAATATTAATACAATTTTAGTGAACATATTTTAAAATTTTTTTAGTTGCCTCATATCATGTGACTATTTCTCAGTGTAGTTTTCTATATCGGCTACGATGATTCTGAAATAATTCAGGCAGTGAAATTACACATTTCGATGTTTTACTTAATAAATATTGTCTTTGTCCATTTAACAGCAAATGGAATTTACTTTGGGACCCATGGGCCGTGAAATTTTTCCAGCCACATATTGTTTTCAGATAAAATTTTGCCACACCCAAAATGAAGTATAAAATAAATAGATAAAGACAAATTTTCAATCAAACTGATTTGTGTAGTTCAGGTGCGAATTTGGGTAAATGTTTTGGAGGCTGTTTAATATATCCTATATTATTATATATTTCTTTGCTTTTCCACATTCTGAGAAGTTAAGAGAATGAAGTCTACGACGTTTGATTTCATTTTTTGCAATCATTAGTTCATTTCGCTTGAGGAGTCACAATGCCCATACCGGCTGTACCGATTTTTTGAAATTTCGGACACAAATTTTCCAAAAATGGTTATAGGCTAAAACAAACCCGATATCTAAAGGGGGTGTGGAACCTGCCATACAAATCGAATTTTTCATAGTGCATATCTCTGCAAGTATTTGTGGTAGAGTCCTGGAACTTGGTATGGATATATGTATATGAATTCAATCTCAAGCTCATGGAAAAATATGGGTTTATTGGAAAGTCCGGCGTGCCAACGTAGAACTTGGAATATTGGTAAATGAAATCAATCTTAAACCTATGAAAAATTGGGTATATGAACACGATCTCGTAGCCATTGATAAGAGCTAGCTATGACTTATACTCATATAAACTAAAATTCTGGTGACGCATAGATACCTCTGGAAGCATTTACCTAGAATACTGAGAGGAGGCATTTTTCCAATGGAAATATATACAGAAAAACTGGCGCGACACCTTCTGGAAAGTAACATGATCACAGGGTGTATCCCTAGAATCATGTTAAGCTAAACCTTGAGAGATTACATTCTTGCCAAGACCCACAGGCATAAGCTGAAATTGCGTAGCAAGTTTTACGATCGGCTTGGGTAAGGTTTAACCACTTAACCCCCCTTTGTTTTCGCCGCTACTGAATTCAATAAACTGTCAGCTTTAACTCAATTTAAAATGTACATGTGTATTTAAAAATGTCATGAAAATTGTGTTGCTAGCTTCATGTTGCAAGCTTTTTCACAGCGTGAACAGAATACTACTTTTCTGCCTTATATTTCACAATGTTGCCTTTATTCGTTGAACGTTTTATGTGTTGCTCCTTTGGAAGTATTTACATATATTTTGGGTGCAATTTGGAGATTTATTATTTGCTTGCAACATTGTTTTTTTTTTTAATTTTCCGTTTGAATTTTTGTGGAAAATTTGTTTTTTTCTAAAACTGTCCGTTTGAATTTTTGTGGAAAAATAGTATATAATTTATTTGTGATTAAAAAATTAATAATGCCTAAGCCAAGCTGTGTAATTTGCAGAAAAACGTGGACTTACGAAGGCGTCCGTTTGTTCCATTCACCAGCGGAACAGGTTAGGCTGAATAAGTTGGATATTTCAAATATTTAATGGCGAAGTAATTTCTTGCACCACCAACTTTTCCGAAAAATTATTATCCCACAGTCATGAAATGGAAGGTCTATAAATGTGAAAACCCTATTTTTTAAGTGCAAGATGCATTTCTGTATAAATTATTTTAATTAGCGCTTGAAAGGCTAAAGGTATAATCGATTAATTCTTATAAACCTCCCATATATAGCTATTTAAATTTATTTATTTAAACCTTATAACCATTAATATCACGTGTTGCGTTTTTGTATTCACGTTGCTGATTGCATGTATCTAATTTCATCTCTTCAAAAAATTATCAAGGTTGGTCCATACATCCGTCGGTGGGTCCTTGGAAGTATTCTTTGTGCAAAATCTTTTTTACTGTTAATGGTTGTCTTTCAATACTAAATACAAGCGCAATCCACAATAAATAAAATAAAAATACAAACTTTTTAATATACACCGCTTTTATAAATGGACTAAAAAGTAGAAAGTAATATTTCTCAGTCCCACAGAATTTGTTTTGATAACTTTTGATTTTGAAATTCTAGCAATAGTCATTATAAACAATTAATGACATTGAAAACGAAAAACGTGGAGCGCATGCAGTACAAAGCATTGGATTTCATTGACAATAGTCAAACTAGCAGCTGTGCTAATCACTTCCTACATGTCTTGGAAACCACAATTTGTGTGTATTTAAGAGCACTTAACCTACCTGGGAAGACGCGAACAATATTACCTATAGTTGTACTTAAATATGTATGTATGAATGCATTTAGTTCACCCAACGTGCCGCTACTACTTACATACATATGTATAAATTGCCTCTGAGCAAAACTACTTGAGAAAAAAGCATTAATTTAATGGCACGAGTGCAACACCGTACACGTGATAAAAGTAAAACTTCTTAAAAAGAGCACATGTGTGCGCCCCACACCCGGTAGAAATATTAACAAAAATAAACTACGAGACTATCAGACGAATATAGTTGTTTATTGTATCCAAAGTTGGTACCAAGTTGATAAGTTTTTATCAATTCTTACATATTTAATTTTTAATTTTTTCGAATACAAAGGATATGATCATTCTTTTTCGCTTTATTTCGTATTCGAAAAATTATGTGTTTCAATGGACACATCGATTTGAATACATAATTTATATTTAGATAATATTTTTAGCAATTTATTTGAGAAAAATAAAACATTTAGATTATTGTTTGTATTTTGGTCGATTTTAAATTTGCTACCCCAAAATAATTGATATCAAATAAAACACCTCTTTGAGGTAAAATTTTCGAGTGACGAAAGCTGAACTAGAAACACAAAATTTATGATATCAATTTCGTGACGCATTTTTTAACTGCCTTTGAAACGTTCGGAAAATCTTTTTTTATTTATTCGGAACGTTGCGTTTTCTGCTAGAAACACAAACGATTCGTATGAATAAAAAAGATTTTCCCTGCGTTTCCAAGGCAGTTAAAAAATGCGTATAATTTTCACGAAATTGATATCATAAATTTTGTGTTTCTAGTTCAGCTTTCGTCACTCGAAAATTTTACCTCAAAGAGGTGTTTTATTTGATA
>NW_016157820.1:125895-156694 GCF_001687245.7 Rhagoletis zephyria | reverse complement strand
GTTATTGTGCTTGCCACATAAAAGCAAACCGTTGAAAATTGTTGAAATCGGACTAAAATTGAGGCCGCTTTTCATATAACGGTAAATTTCAGAAATGCTTGAAATTTCAATATTTCGAAATTTAAGGACGCTAATTTACTTAAAATGTATACACCCCGGCTTATCATGTAGCGGTAGCTTTCGGAAAGGAGGAAAACATATATTTAATACTTGCGCCGGGTATTTAATGTTCGGCTCCGCCCGAACTTAGACTTTCTTACTTGTTCAAATAGGGATATTTCAAAAGTAATTTTTAATATTATGTACTCTACAAGAAAAGCACTTTTTTTGCTGACCTCTTCACTAACACACTAAAATATACACCAATACATAGAAATAAGTAGAAAAGGGGCCTTTTAGCACTGCTGGTAAAATCTCCATGTGAGAAAGGGGCGCATAGTCACATGTACACAAAAGAACTGGCCAGGATTTTCGTATTAACCCCGAATATCTGATGAGGAAATTGCAGCATTAGCTTTGTTCCACACGCTTTCCGTGCTGCTCCGGTAATTAGAGCGTAAAAATAAGTTACTCTCTCACAAGTGTCAAAAATGTTTCAACACGTGCCAAAACTGCCCAGAGCGTGAGGAACGCAAAAAACAACCCGGAAAAAAAGTCCGGGCTGTTTCGTGCATAAAGAAGAAGACATTTTCGATTCAAAAGTGGAACGTATTCGCTCTCTATTACCCATTTTTCTAGCGTGAGGAACGCTTTCTGGGCTGTTTTGGGCACCCTCGGGTACACGCGGGCTCGTGTTGAACAAACCTATTATTGCATCAGCACTGACCGTCAGGTGACCGGTCATTTGCCAGTAAGGTTCTTGTAGGTTATGTATATGTATTAAATAAAAAACTTCAAATTATTACCCCTTTTGTAGTCAAAAAGGGTAATTCTTTTTAATATTTCTGGCCTTTACCCTTTAAAAAAAATCTAAGGGCGAACACTTCCAATAAGATAGTGTCAAATCTTCCCTCTCGCTCTTATTACTTCACCTGGTATTATTCGACCATGGGTAATTATTTTGAGTGACATAGTTCACAAAAGAGGAAATCAAAATTGCTTGCTTTTGAATTGGATTGAAGTGAGGAGGAAGATGGAATTTTTTTTCCTCAGTGAGGAATTTTTGGGAGCTCTGTCTAAAAAACACATTTTTTTATGTCGGAACCAGACATAAAACCACGCATGCGGAAAACAGCACTCAGACTACATGCCGTCCATTGTATTGTTTTCATGTCCTTTTTAATCTGTTTTAAGTCTGCACGATTTACGATTTAAATCTAAGCAGATTGTTGGTGTCAATGAACTTAGTTCGTCTCTAACACATAGTGGCCAAATGCCTCATACCTAATTCTTGCAAAGGCGGGGAAGAAGCACAAAAAAGTTCCACGGTCTCAATCAGTGTTGCCGCGGCGTTCAGAAGAAATGTATCACCAAAATTCCCTAAAATGGATCAAAAGTATCTTGAAAAAAAATTTTAAGTATCAAAGTATCAATCTTCAATAAAACTTCTAATTCTAATTTTTAATTGAGATCGTTGACAGTTTTTATTAATATTTTTTGTTTTTATATAAAATACAGAGTGAAAATAATGCTTTTATACTCGGTAACAGTTGAACTCATTTGCATACTTAACTAAAATCACATATTAAATTGGTGTTTAGAACTGTAAACACATACAAGTAATTTTCACAATACTTACTGGATTACTCTAGATGAAATTCTTAAGGCAGTGTTACACGATTGGTACATTTGTACGGATTTGTACATTTTGGCAGTTACAGAGTACTGTTGTTTGGAAATTCTTTTATTTAGCTGAATTTCTAAAGAACACCACTCTGTGTCTGACAATTGTAGAAATCTGTACAAATGTACCAATCGTGTGACACTGCCTTTAGCCCAGTACCACATCCGACAGCTTCAAAATCAAAAAGGAACGGCAATATTAGCCTGTTCCCGCACTCCATGATTTAGTGAGAAATTGTTCGCAAAATATATGATAAATGTGTGAAAGGAAATGACTACGGGCTATTTCGGACTAAATCCTGGAGTACGGGAACAGGCTAGTTGTCTGTAGCTAACAGTGATGCCATATGCAGATTAAAGGTGGCATGTTCAATGAAAGGAAACAAACTTAATGTGTGGCCACAAAATCATAAAAGTCTTAAGATGGGAAGAGTTACCCTCAACTTGTGAATTAAAATGTATCACAATTTTAACTAAAAAATAAAAGTATCTTTTAAAAATTCGATGAGAAACGGCAACACTGGTCTCAACCTCTTCAAGGCAGCATGGGCAAATGGAGTTGTCATGTACGCAGTCACATATTTATGCCACGTGAAGTGACCAGTCAGCAGTCATGTAAGTGGTCTGCAGTTCCGCCTGCACACCTCTCGATGTCTCCCAGTCATTGCTAGGGTTGCCAGACGTACTGCTTTTGGGAGTAAACGTACTCCTTTTTATTGCAATGTACTCCCTTGTACTTCCAAAAAAATATCAGGAAATCTACTCCTTTCTTAGTTTTGTGCTTCTTTTGTACTCCTTTTTCCAGCTATTAATGTAAAATAATTACTGTTGCACAGGTTTTTTGAAAAATAAAAGGGACATAGATTTTGCGAAAAAGTAGTTTATTCTTAAATATCCACAGATTTTACTTAAATTTTATTAATAAGTTTTTCAATTTTAACCTTCATTTGGGTTTACCAGCGGTAAACACTTTGAGAGAAAAGTGCATGCGGCACGCAAGTCTTCGTCGGTTACTTTATAACATACCTCCTGTAACCGTACGCTAATTTCCCCCATTTGGGTCCTTTATACTCCGTCTTTTATCCAACATAAGGCCTCATACTCAGCAATAGAAAAGACTCGGAACTGGTGACTAGGAGGCCGTTCATTCGACCAACGTTATACAGTTTTTTTTTTATAAATACAAAGTCTAAGAAAAAATACACCTGAAAAAAACATGTACCAAAGCTGGCAAAGGATTAAAATTTTTAAACTAATTAATAAAGTAAAATATTTACAAAGATAACGAAAAATACTTTTTTTTGCAAAATCTATAAAGGACCCTATTATTTTTCAAAAAACCTGTTTGACAGTTATTATTTTACGCCCTGTACTTTGCCATTCATATTGTAGGCAACACTACTTAATAAGTAAAGTTAAGTGTGATAGTGAAAAGGTGTAAGCATGGTCGTAGCCAGGTAGGTGCAGGGCGCTCGGGCATAAAAATCAGAAAAATTTTAAATTATAAGGCTTAATTGTTTTTGTTATTTTGTGGCTTATAGCAATTATATTCACCTAAGGCTTAAATTAAAAAATGGCCATACATTCAGGAATAGTCTGGAATTCTGTTATAGAATTTAGTTATTTATTTTCAACATTTATTGTTGCTTTGAAAAAGATTTCTATGATACCTTTGTTTGTTTGTGCCTAATTAATGGTAATTTGTAACAATAAATTGCAAAAAAAAATTAAAACAAAAATGTTACTCCTTTTTTATGATTTCTACTGCTTTTTTCTATCGAAAATAGAAATGTACTCCTTTCTCTGTTTCAGAATCTGGCAACCCTAGTCATTGCTGAGCGAAGTATTAACCAGGTTTCTGATGATGGTGACTTCGATAGCCAAAGCTGGGAGTGCTATAACTGGTTGCGGATCGAGGAATGCCTGAATGCCTGAATGAGTCGATTCTGGCCAAATTATCAAATGTCTCATTACCAGGTACCTCAGCCAGGAAGACCCAAGCATGTACCTCCAAGAGAAAAGTGAAACTTATCCCCACTAACTTCGAAAAAGACCCCAGATCGTGACCCAGAGTCAGTTTTGGAGCCATCGGTGAAGATTCGACAATGTGGGAGTCCGGGCTTAGTGCTGGAATTAAACCAGTATTCAGCCTCAGGGAACTTAACATTATAGAATCTCTTCAACAAAGGTAATGTGGCGTACTATCCTGTGGCACTGAATAGACATATGGGCTCAGATCTCAGCCGCCAGAAATTTTCGCCTCGCCCCAGTCAGTGTTACACCAACATCCGTTTCGTTTTAGTCTGCAGGTGGGCCTTTAAGGCCTCCCCACGTATGAAGACAAAAGTGACGGTAAGTGCAGCAGTGCGTCACGCGTCACACTACTCAAGAAAATTAAGGGAGGTTTTAAAAATAGAAAATTAAAGCTAAATAAAGGGGCTATCCGATTATATGAGGGCCTAAATGAAACAAACCATATCAGTCCCGTGGAAAAAAAGCTTACAATTTGGAAAATTATTTTTTCGCGTTGTCTGTCAGGATTGCATGAACACCGTGGCTAATAAAAATTTTTAGCCAAAAAGAATTAGAATCTTAGAGCTTCAAATGCCTTTTTAAAGTCTCAATACCACCATTCTTACCGAAATACGGCCTGTCATATACCCCAGAAAAATGTGGTATTTTTTTTTGCTCCTTTAATTTTTTGGAGTAGAGTATTATCTGCCTACATTGATAGATAAAGCCAAGCAACCATTTTTTTCTTTACTATCGCCAACGTAGACCCCCGTCGAGTCTCCCGTGAACCCCTGGGGGTCCACCTGGACCACTTTGGGAATCACTGATCTAGGCCATCGTTATCTTAGCTAAAATACGAATTTTTTGCCAACAAAAATATTCTCTGTGAAAGGCTTTTTAAATGCCATGGGATCGCTGGTTTTTAAACCACGGCTCTGAAATGCTTAGGAAAGATGTATGCTATTAAAAATTGCGAAAAAGCTCGTCCAAAAAAATATCAGTTAGGGCCTTTACACATTTCAACAACAATATGTACTTCAAGTTTTTTTTTTTTTTTATTGGGTACACGTGCTTATGTAATATCGCCTTATATTATTCGATTATCGAACACAAATAGCTAATCTACGTACTTATGTCCCAATATTATAGCAAATCATAAAAAAACGCTAGCGGCGTATCATTAAAAAAAGTATAGTCTATATATGTATATCAGTTGTTGCCATAGCTGCATTTTACACTCTAATACGAACCCAATTTGCCACAGAGCGAGGACGAGTTCGAATCGACGTCGGTCTGGTGAATTCGTTTGGATGAACTCGAAACGACGTCGAAACGAAGTCGTTTTTTTCATACCAACCGCAACGTAGTTACGACGTCGGTTTGGTGAAGTCGTTTGGGTGAACTCGAAATGACGTCGTTTTTTAATACAATACACAAGTGGTTTTGATGAACTTGAAACGACGTCAAAGCGAATTAATTTTTTCCATACAAAATTTGTTCTCTATTACACTAGAATTTAATCAGCTATAAAATTGCTTTATATATTTTTTTTATTCAGGTTGAAAACTTTGAAATTTTTAAGAATGCTGATTTTTTTTTTTTTTAATTTTGAACACAATTTGATTGGATTGGTGTGGTTTTTATTAAACATTTTTAACATCGTTTTGCAGTTCGCTAGCATATCGTGTTTTGCGGTTCGAGTCGGTTTTACAGCCCGCCGGCGAGCTGTGCTTTTCATCCGATGGCGAGTTCGCCGATCAGTGTTGCCAGGTTTTCGGCATGAGAAAACGTTCCTCTTGGTCTGAAAAAACGTCATTTCCTACCCAAAAACGTCTTTTCCATGTATGAATTGGTCTTATTAAACTTTTATTGTAGACAAAGGTCCATATGTACGTAAGGTATATTAAAATGTAATTTTGACAGAGCACATTTAAAATTCATTAGTGGTATTCACCAAAGTGAGCAAGTGGCCGGCCACTCTGGTAAAATAGCAGATGAGCTCAAGCAACGACTGTTGACAACAATTTGGTGAATACCACTATTGTAAACTGGTTTGAGATCATTAATATAAAAATCATGTTATACATACACTTGTGATCAGCTGATTAAGTCATCAACATTTTGATCGATTTTAGCTGTTTTTCTTTTGTTATTATTTTTTTCATAAAAGCCTAGCTCATTATATAACTAACACAATATAAATCCACATTTCAAACTTATAAAAAATTATAAAAATCTGCAAAGTTTCAGCTAGAATTTCAAGTTTTTATTCAGATTTTTTAGAATTTTTTTGAGTATCCGGTTTGATAGCCCATTAAATTCCAGGGTAATTATGTGCAAGTTTAAAGTTGCTAAAGAATCGCGTTAATTTTTAAATATTTTTTTTCTTGTAGACATTTGGTAAGGTGGTCGGTTGTCGAAAATNAAAATCTGCAAAGTTTCAGCTAGAATTTCAAGTTTTTATTCAGATTTTTTAGAATTTTTTTGAGTATCCGGTTTGATAGCCCATTAAATTCCAGGGTAATTATGTGCAAGTTTAAAGTTGCTAAAGAATCGCGTTAATTTTTAAATATTTTTTTTCTTGTAGACATTTGGTAAGGTGGTCGGTTGTCGAAAATGCTAAATTACGTTCTGCTAAGAAGGAACATAGTGCTTTTGCGAGCGTGCGTGTTGCAATAGATCAGCTCTTCCTGATTTGGCTTTTAATATGCAATTGCAAACATTGTAATAAGCCTTGTAATCTCAAGTATTTACACAACCAGCCTTTGAACGCGGGATCATATGTGTCCAAAGAATAAACATCTTTTGAGGCACCTCCTGCAAAAGTTTGTAAAGATTTAATAAGAAAATAATTCAAAATGAGTTCTAGTTACAAGATTTAGTAACAAATTTGCCGACAGAGTGATCGTAAGTACTTACTCTACAAGCAAATAGTACGCTATACATTAAATATATTGTGCATAGAGAAAAATTACTGGGAAGTTAAAAAACGTAATTTTTTACACAAAAAACGTCCAAACGTCAACAGGATACAAAAAACGTCCAAATGACGTTAAAAACGTCAACCTGGCAACGCTGTAGCCGATGAACAAATTGTTAACCAGAACGAGTTGGAAACGACGTCGTTACGTTCGCATCACTTTACACATTCGCATCGACATTCGCCTTCGCATCAAATGATACGAATATTTTGCGAATGCCAATGAGTACTTGGGCAACAGTGTTGTCATTTTGGTGTTTTTGGAGCAAGATTTAGCTCTTGATTTTTCTATTTAGCACCGAAAATTGGACTTTAGCTGCTAGCTCTTTTCAAAATTGTCTAGCACTTTTTAGTTCCACAAAGATTTAGTTGTATTTGGTAATATATTAAAATTAGGAATCTGTATTTCAATGTACAAGTGTTGCCTAAAATTTATTTGGCTTTGGTGATCCCAGGCTATCTCCAATTTCGATTAATAATTAGAAAAGTTCCATTCTTAATGCAAATGGCGGGTAAGCAAATGGAAAATTAGCCCAGGAAAATTAGATAAATTTGGTAGGAAATTTGAAAAAAATTGGTAAAAGCGATTTTTTGATGCAGTTTACTTCTATTTGGCACGTAGATCATGGAACCACAGTTGTGCTCATTGCTAGAGACTACGAATTAAACTCTATAACTATTTACGCCAAAGATGTACAATGAATTAAGCAGTAGTGCGAGATAGTTTATTTCTATAATAAAGGAATTACATTAACGATTTACAAATTACCAAAATTTAGATCTTACCGCGGTTCCGTCTCTGTCGGCTTTTTGCAACGAGTGAATTCGTCAAATCGCTGAAGATGGAACCGTGGTTTACAATCTTGCCATGTTCACAAATAAACATACAGAGTTGCCGCATTTATAAATAAACAATTTTAAAGTTTGAAATAACAGCGTTGCATTTGCTAGGCGTTTCGCGACATCCCTCCCCCGTGAATCACACTGATTCACTATTTTCTAAATTAAGAATGGCTAGCTTAGATGAGGCGCGTCTAACGATTCCGTTGCTGGTACGGACATTTGCCTTCCTGATCACTCCATCAGCTCCTGGGTAGACTTCCTCGATGATTCCACGACACCATTGCCTCTTTGGAACAATCGCGTCGCATATAAAAACTGTGTCACCAAGTTCGATTGGTTGTGTGCCCTGGCACCACTTGACACGTCGCGTTAAAGTGGGTAGGTATTCAAGGATCCACCTTTTCCAAAAGTGGTCACGAAGTTGTCTAGCGATACGCCACTGATTTCGTAGCGAACACATCCTTTCGGGTTCCTTGTTGACACTTGGTGTTTGTGCTGTGTTCGCCGAACCGAACAAGGAGTGGTTAGGAGTAAGCGGTTCTTCTTGGTCTGGAGCGATGGGTAGGTGCGTAAGCGGGCGCGAGTTGACGATGTTCTCAGCTTCGCCGAGGAAACATTGAATGGTGTGTTCCCTTGGTGCAACTTCCTTAAGCGTTCCGTAAAACTCCTTTTACGCACTGCACCATTCTCTCCCATACGCCTCCTTCTGATGTATTGACAGGGCAGTTAAACCTCCATTGAATACCCTTCGACGCTAGTTCATTCTGTACCCTTTCGCAGTCGAAAACCTCAGAAAACTTATTGGCCTCTTCGTTTGCTCCGACGAAATTCTTCCCGTTGTCCGAACGTAACCTTACTGGCACGCCGCGCCGGTTGATGCAATTTCGAATTGCGATGATACATGCATCCGTACTCAAGACGTAAGCCAACTCTAGGTGGACGGCTCTTACCGTCAAGCAAGTGAAGAGCGCCACCCACCTCTTTTCTTGCCGGCGTCCTATAGTGACCATAATAGGGCCGAAGTAATCTAAGCCAGTGTATGTAAATGGTCGCACAAAGGGCTCAAGGTGATCCACTGGCAGCGGTCCCATAAGTGAGGTAACTGGTGCAGCTTTATTTATACGACAAACGAGGCAATCGGCTATAATCTTCCGGAGAAGTTGACGTAGGCGTGGAATCCAGTAGGTTCTTCGAATTTCACAAATTGTTGCTTCGGTGTTCTGGTGTTTAAGAACAGCGTGATGTTGTACCAACAATTTTGTAAGAGCGTGATTGGATGGCGATATAACTGGACGTTTCGTACTAAACGGCAACCAACTCGCAGCATCTATGCGTCCATTAACTCGCAGCACATTGTCTTCGTCTTTGTATGGCGACAACTGGTATAGATCGCAGGTTAGTGGGATAGGAATGCCATCTGCGATACTCTGGAGATCGAGGGCGAATGCTTCTTCTTGGAAATGACGAAAAAGAAGCTTTTTTGATGCGTCCACCTCTTCCGATATCAAACCCCACTGCTCAGCATGCCAAGCACGTCGGCCACAACGACATCTCTTCGTGAATCGCAGCACCCAAGCAGTAGTTCTCACGAGTTTATTAAACGACGAAAAACGATTAATATCATCAGGTCTATTACTCACAACCAACCGGGCGAATTTCGGGCTCAGCTCTTCTTCATCTTTCAAGCTCTGGTCGTTGAATCCAGCTTCTTTTGGCCAGTCCACTTCATTGCTGAGAAGAAATTTCGGGCCACATAGCCAAAGTGACGTGGAACAATATTCGTGACGGCTCTTTGCTCGGGTCGCCTCATCAGCAACATTCTCAGCCGTAGAGAGCCATATCCAATTTGAAGGCGTCGTTGCAGACAGAATTTCTGCTACACGATGCGCCACAAATGGCTTGTATCGGCGGTGTTCGCTCTTAATCCACTTCACAACCGTTTTTGAGTCTGACCAGAGGATACAGCTGGATGCTTTGACTGCATGCTCCTCTCGTAACGTCTGCATCAGACGAGTACCCAGAATGGCTACTTGGAGTTCGAGACGCGGGACCTTGATTGGCTTCAGGGGTGCACATTTAGCTTTGGAGCATACGAAGGCGACTTCTATTTCGCCAGCTGAATTCGTGGTACGCCAATACGATATGGCGACAAAGGCATCTTCGCTGGCGTCCACGAAGATGTGGAGTTGAAGATCTTGTGGCATACCGTTTCGAAAATAATTTCTTGGAATGCGTAAGTCTAGAGCTAAAGGCAACGTACCGCCGCCAATTGTTCCAGGCGACATTAACACCGTCAGACAATGGGTCATCCCAGCAGATCTTTCGTCTCCAAACCTCCCGCATGAGCAAATTCGCTGCGATTGTGAAATGGCTCAAGAATCCAAGCGGGTCGAATATGAACATTACCATACTAAGCAGTTCTCTCTTTGTGGGGCGCCTATCGCCGTTTATGACCTTCTCGTCTACGCCATGGAATCTCAGCTTGAACCTAAACTCGTCATCGGACGGCTGCCAGTACATGTCTAAGACCTTTTCAATTGGCAGGCTGTCTTTGCTGACGATGGGAACCGTGACGTCAGTGCCACACAAAGCAGTTATTACCGCTTCAGAATTTGAAACAAAGTTTCGCAGCTCGAAACCAGCGCGTTGGTGTATTGCACGTACTTGTCCCGCAACCTCAATAGCCTCCGATTTACTGCTGAAGCTATCTACAAACTCGTCCACGTAGTGATAGTTTAGGATGGACTTAACTGCTCGTGTGGCGTGATTAACATGCATGCTCCAGAGCGTTGGCTGCTTCGACGAATTGCGCGCAACATGGCGAGGAAGCAGCACCGAATGTCATCACCTTCATCTCATAAACATCGGGATCTTGCGTAGTGTTACCATTTATTCAAAGGAATCTTTGTGCACATCTGTCTTCCGGGCGGACTAAAATCTGGTGGAAAATCTCCTTGATGTCTCCACATACAGCTATTGCTCCCTTACGAAAGTGAAACAAATCCGATGGCAATGCACAAAGATCTTGCGGACCCTTCAGGAGATGAGCATTCAGTGACACACCATGTGCTTCAGCAGCGGCATCAAAGCCTCAATTTCCCTGGCTTGTTAGGGTTAACCACGCCGAATTGCGGCAAATACCATGTTTTGTTTTGTAATGAGGCTATCTCTTCTGGCTGGAGTTTCCGGGCGTAATCCTTCGATGCCAAGAAGTCGCCTGTATGCCATTGAGTAACTTTCTGGCAGAATAATGTCGTCACTCCTCCACAAGAGCCCTGTTTCGTACCTTCCGTTTACTCGACGCGTTGTTGTATGTAAGATTACTTTCGCTCGGGTGTCATCTGCACTTTCAACAGGGGGCGCTGGTTTCACTCCGAAGCTTTCTATGGTGAAATAATCAGCCACCAGGTCGTGAAGCTCTTGGTCGCTGGTTTGTTTGACTAAAACACATCGTTGTACGTTGGGCTGAGCCTTTACTGTTGGAAAAAATACACCAAAGCCAAGCTCGGTATTGGCGGCGTATGGTCCAGTGCAATGAATCCTCAGGACTTCCGCAGGCAGACCTAAATGGCAGTGGTCGAGGCCTAGTAGCAATTTTGGCACGGCACCACTATACGGCTCCAACGGCAACTGTCGCATGTGGGTTAATGATTTAAGGTCTTCTTTACTTACGCTTTGTGATGGCAAACACAAACTCGACACGCTATGGACGTTACGCAGATGATGTCTCTTCTCCATTCCTGTGCCACTGATGAACAAGTTGACGACTTGGCTGAGTTCTTCAGCTGCCCGACCTCCGAACCACTGAACATGTAGCTTGCGCTGATGGCCACGTAACCCCAGCTCCTGTACTAAAGCACTGTCAATCAGAGTGAGAGACGAACCTTCGTCGAGCAAACCATAAGTGTTGACGCCTTGTTCTTACCATAGAGCGTCACAGGCAAGATACGGAATAACAGCTTGTTTTTTTACTAAATTGTTGCTGCAACTCAAGACTGATGGTTTATTACCTTGATTTAGTAAATCTGCAGGTGCTGGAGACGGTTCTGGTACTTTAGCTGAATTCTGAGTCAAATCGTGTAGGAGCTTGTGACTCACTCTTTTACAGCCATCTATAGTACAGGTCTTTCGGCGACGGCAATCCCGTGCAGAATGTCCAGCATGGAAGCAGGAAAAAAATAGGCGGTGACGCTTAGCTTCAGTCCAACGATCAGGTACTGTCATTTTAATGAAGCGTTGACAATCCGCCAACTTATGACAGTGTTTGAAGATTACACATTTCAAGGTTGGTGTCGAATGTTTTTCACGCTGGTTCTCTGTGGCATATAATACTACACGACGTGTTATTATTTCTTTGCTATCGAAACTTTGCACAGTGCATATGAGATTCGCAGTCTGAGTAAGCCATTCACTAAAGTGTACTATGGTTGCGTACGGTTGAATCACTGATGCAACCCTGGCCCACTCGATTCTCTTGCTCATTGGCAGTTTATTGACCAGCTCCTCCATCAATCGTCGGATTCACCAGATGCTTATGACCGTTCGCCGATTTCAAAAACGCGACAAGATTTTGTACTTTAGTAGCAAACGGAATCAGCTTCACTAAATTGGACTCGGGCACAAATGGTATACCTTTGCTGATCGACAGTTGGCTGCGAATAAGTTGTTTGGGGCGACCAAAACGAAACCTTAGCTGCTCAATGATGGCATTTACATTGTCTGGATGGATCAATAACGCCCGCACAGTATCGCGAGCTTCCCCTTTCAGACTTTTCTGCAAGCGCTGGTTGTTCTCTAAATTTGTGTAACCATATACCGCTGTAGATTTTATGAACGCTGTATGAAACAAAGGCCAATCCTCTGGATGGCCGTTGAATTCAGGCAAGTACTGCAATTTGCGCGGTGCTAGTGCCGTATATTCATGTAGGACGTTGTTGCATATAGGCGTTATCCCAGGCATTCCTGTATCTGGCAAAGGCGACGCTGATGATGAAGCGAAAGGCGCTCTCGTTGGTAGAATAGCGAACATGACGGCGGATGCTCATTCGTTACTCTGGCGCGTTGATGAATGCCACTAATTGGTTGAAAGTCGCTCGAACCTGCATTAGAGGACGACGGCTGCGTGACAGGGACAATAGAGCTGGCGACAACGGCGGACGAGTTAGCGGCACTTGTAAAGACAGGAGTAACGGCTTCATAGGTAGCAGACCTTGAAAGTAGCGGCTTGATGAGTCATGGCGGGAAACCCATGCGATGCAGAGACTGTATTGGTGGTCAAACTGCTATACAAGGCGGTTGATGCTTCATTATCAGGTCTCGCCATCATTGTGTTATTAGCGCCCTCAATGTAGCAGCCAACTGAGCCGGTAATAGCATTGGTGATTGGAACGGCGTATGATATGGCCGTTGTGTCATCCTTGGAAATGCGCTGCTGAAGTGCCTCCCTTAACGGAGGCATTGTGAATCGCTTTCCTTAGCTCTGACTTCCACGCTTTTAAGTTGACATTCAAGAGAGGCAATTTGTTTAAGCAGGGTCTGAACAACGCTTTCTTGGGGGGGCAAATTTGCGGAACTGGCGAAAGTATTTTGTGTGACGGCTTCTGATCGTTGGCTAACGCTATCCTCTGGTACTGTTGCGGCGGGTACAGCGGTGGTAGCAATTTGCGTTCGATGCTGGCTCGGCTACATTTCCTCTTGGCCTGCGGGATTAGGATCATAGGCTGCATCGCCTTTGTCTTGACTGGATTCTGATACTAGTCCTTGGAGGCGAGGGCTACCACGTGGGGCGTGCGTTCCGTCATTTTCCGCAGTATGCAAATGGAATTCGCTCGAATAAAAAATGTATGCAAATGGCGGCTTATACAATTGAAAATTAAGAGGCGCGAAATAAAGATGTGCTCGTTGCTAGAGACTACGAATTAAAATCTATAAATATTTACGCCAAAGATGTACGATGAATTAAGCAGTAGTGCCAAGATAGTTTATTTCTATAATAAAGAAATTACATTATCGATTTCCAAATTACCAAAATTTAGATCTTACCGCGGTTCCGTCTCTGTCGGCTTTTTGCAATGAGTGAATTCGTCAAATCGCTGAAGATGGAACCGTGGTTTACAATCTTGCCATGTTCACAAATAAACATACAGAGTTGCCGCATTTACAAATAAACAATTTTAAAGTTTGAAATAACAGCGTTGCATTTGCTAGGCGTTTCGTGACAAAAGTCTTTCCCCTAAATTCCATTTGGCAACATTCCGCCATCTTAAAGTTTTTTTTTGGGTTTTTTTGCGATTTGCAAGCCTATTTTGCATCTTTCGTAAAAAACGGTTAAATGCAAATATGTAGAGAATTTAATTACCCACATTTAAAATTTTTACATTGTCACGGTTTTTGCCATTTTTTGAATATTTCTGTTGAAAATACATAGCATATTGAAATTCCAAAATTGTAGAGAATTTCATTTCTCACAACTTCTATACCAACATTTTTTTTGTATGACGCTTAGATCACGGCCGAGAACGTGCCAAACATAGCGATTAGCCAAATAAAATTAGATAAGAATAGATAAGAAATAAACTAAAGATTGAGAGTAATATAGGGCTGCCATAATTGCTGGGCCTCAAACGGGGACACTTAGCAAACAAAACTTAATTCATTCCAAAGGGATACTCATGCTCTCGTTTTTCAACCGGCTTCGCAAAAAGGAAATGTTATTAATTCGTCGGAATATATATATGTTTTTTTATGTATGTTACCGCAAAATTTGGACCACGGTAACCGATTTCTATAATTCTTTTTTTTTTTAAAGGAAATATGTTACCTCACAGGTGGTCCCATACTAATTTCGTTTAAACCGATCATTGCATCATGAAGAAATTAACGATAATCTTAAATTTTTATATCGGAATTGAAATCGGTTTTGTTTTTTGCTTACAAATTGCTTATTTTAAATCATATTTACATTTATAGTCTCGTTCAATTGCAGAGGGTAGTTAAGTTAATACATACAAAAACGGAATTGCATAAACCATAATAAATAGAGATGAAGCAAACAGTGAAGGAACGTACTATTTATACGCATAACGTATTTTATTATATACTAGCAGACCCGGCGAACTTCGTCCCGCCCAAAATCTTTATTTTTTTATTGTAACTTTTTGGACCAACATTTTCACCAACAATACACGTTTTCGATTTTCATTGGCACATTCATCTGCTAAGATTATGGTTTGGTGGTCATTTACCGCGTTAAATAACCTAACACTTCCCGTGTTATATCCGTGAAGAAGTTCTTGAAATTCTCCAACTGTGCAGCATTTCATAGCACGGTTATTCAAAAAACGAAATAAATTTGAAGAATTTCTTCCTATAACTATAACTCCCTGGCGGCACCAATGACCCGGTCCTATAGTGAATCTGCCCTAGAAGCTTTACAGTATAGTTGGTGGCAATTTCAAAATGGGTACGAATAATTGTTCTACAGAAATGAAATATACATATATTTATTTCAGACGAAATACCTTAAAAGCTTGGACGCATAATAGTATGAGAAAATCACATCCATTGAGCCAATCGTAACACAGGAGAGTTCGATATACTCAATGGTGCAACGGGTCGATTTAATCTGACCTTCACGGCACCTTTTCTCACTTGGCTATTTTTAGTAATAACTCGACTTCAGCGCCACTTGGCAGTAGGGTAGAAGGGGGACCATTCGTCACTTTTTTTTTAAATCTCTGCCGAAAGTACGCCGTTCATTTCTTTTGTTTAATATTTGGTCATCTCGAAATATACATCATTTAGCATCTTATATTCATCTTCCTATAGTCATTTATTTTGCAATGTCTATAAATTTTTTAATGATTTTTGAAACGATCCAAAATTGTGAAACGGCCCCACCCATGGGGTAGATCTGCCATCGAGATGGGGTGCAAACGCCAATACAAAAAAACGGAACATAATAAACTTTAATATTGTATTTAATTCAAATTTATTAAGTCAACACTTTTTCTTATAAGGAACAAAACAAAATTACAAAAGTTCATCTTTAACAAAAATTAGAATGTTTATCTTCTGATGCTAACATCAGTTCTACTTCACATTAAATTTTTTTAAATCTGTGTCAAATATGTATGTTGCAGCTGCTCGTGAAGTTCCAGGCGGAGGAAATGGTTCTGGAAGCCTTAAAATAATATCTGTTTTCGGTACATCCGATGTGTCTTTTACGTTCGGCTCTATAAAAACCCATGATTTGGCTTTTTTTCGCAAAAATTCGACTTCGAATGAGTTCTCGAGTTCACGTATTATGCGGCCAACAAAGAATTGCTCGACTGGACCTTCAAATCGCACCAGAACATAATCATTTAAATCCAATTTATCAGTACCTACGAAAGATCCAGTAGATTTATCCGTGTCTGCAAAACTTATTACTAAAGATTCGTCTGATGTTTCATCCGAGCTGCTATACTTTTTGGAAACTGGCTTCCTCTTGGCAAATTTTCTTGGTTGTACTTTTTTGGATACAGTATTTTCCTTCTCTTCCTTGACTGGTGTAGATGTCAGAATTTTAGATGCCCCTCTTCTTGGATTTGATGCCTGAGAAGCTTTGCATATTCTAGGAAGAGGTCGAACTTGTTCTGGAGTTCTGTGAAGTGGCGGTGTAACTGAAGGCTCGTAAGAAGTATTAGGTTCAGCTGAAATGTTTCTTTGCTCTACGATCATTTGCGATGCATCGTCGGTGTCAGCTGTTTGATGTTCGACAACTATAGTTATAAAGTCTGACTCTTGAAAAACTTGTCTGTTAAATGGGTGTAATCCTGTTGTTGCGAAGCCTTTGCAAATGTTTTCGGAAACAAATGCTTTTTGAAAAGGAACTTTTGAAAGATGTGGTATATCGTAAATTGTTATTGTCCGCCCAGGATTGGACAAGAGAAAATCATTGAATGAAACGGTCAAGTATCTTTTAAATGGTCCAAATACTGATACGTCCAAAGGCTGCAACTTGTGCGAACAATGAGGTGGAAAGGTAACCATATGGATGCCATTATCTCTGCAAAACAGAATTGCCGCCAGGCTACAATGTGAGACGTGGTTGTCTAAAAAAAGCAGAATCGGCTTCTCTTTGGAGCACCTGGTGTTGTTTTTGATATGTTCCAAAACATCGTAGAAGCCTTCAGTAGACATCCATCCACTTTTGCCTGCAATGCCTTTGCAGCCGCTAGGACCCCCATTTACAAAGTGGTCTTTATAATTCACGCGAGGAAAAACATAAACCGGTGGAAGAGCATTTCCAGCGGCGTTTATAATGCCCACCATTGTAACAAGCGAACCTCTTTCTGCGGAAGCCACCTGAGACACAGTGCGTTTTCCCTTCGTTGAAATCACCTGACCACGATATAAAAAATAAACGAATGGGTATGAGTATAAACATGTGATCAAAAAAGTCTGTAAATATACCTTTGGTGGAGCGAGTACAGTAGTTATGCCAGTTTCATCCAGGTTATAAATGTCAGCAGGAATAAATGAAAATTTGTTATATAAAATCTCGATATTGTCAAAAAATGACAATACTGCCGTTTTATTAAAACCCGTTAAACGCGCAAGGCTAGTATTTTCTGGCTTTCTTAAACTTAAGGTTTTGTTTTGCTTCATGAAGCCTTGCATCCAATCAATACCTGCTGTTTCGTTATTTACCCAAGATACAGGAGTTTTAATGTTATTAATTTCAGCATATTCGAAAACGAATTTTCGTGCAATGGTGTACGTGAATCCATGTTGCAGGTTAGAGCACTCCCTAAAGTATTCTGCTATTTCACCTTCTTGGTATTTTGTAAATACTTGATTTGAACTGTATTTTGATGAAAACAATAAATTTTCATTGTCCGAGTAATGACCAGAATCTTCAACAGATTTAGATTTTTCATTGCGCATCTTTGCTATTCGATCACGTAATGTGGTGCGGTTTAAGCCATAAGTTCGCGCCGACTCACTTATGCTAAATCGCTTAGAAAGAACATCCTGCATAGCAAGTTTAATTTTTTCCTCGTCCAAATCTCTTCGATTCGTCTTCCTTTTGTAATTGCGAACCATGTTTCTGCCTATGTGTAAAATTATGGGATTACCTGTTTGTAAATAATACATTCCATTCTGTTTAAGGGGCACATACGCCAGAGGGAAATCTACCCCGTGGGGCCCATACACCAGCGGCACTTCTACCCCATGGGGCAGATTTGCCGGCGAAACAACCCCACTAGGAGTCTGGTGGATCTGCCCCACGTGCAGCTCTTTTTATAAAAGTCACATTTTTTTTAAGAGCCGTAAACAATTCAGCAGAAAAAGCTATCGATTTTATTTGAAAAAACATTGGCAGAATTCCACTTATAAAAAACTATTTTAGAACGCGACAACTAACAAAGTTATTACGAAATATATTTACCCACAAAACTTTTCACAGCAGCGCAAAAAAGTGAATAAAAGCAACTGTCTACGACCACTTGCAAAGATGAACTGTCAAAGTAAATATCGAGAGATGTGGTCGACTGAAGCACAAATTACTGATTTTCAAATATCGATAGCACTAATGAGTTTGAAAAAAACGATGGGTGGCGAATGTGCCCCGTTGGCGAATGCTCCCCCTTCTACCCTACGTTTTTACAATAGTATTGCTCTCACCATTACCAATACATATTTAAAATATTAGCCAAATGGGATAATAAATAAGATTTTTAGTAATAACTCAACTACAGCGCCAACTGGCGTATTAAATTGTGAAACTAAACCATCGAGAGACCCACTCAAACACACACAAAAAAATTCGTTAAAATCCGTACAACCATTTTGTAGGACTTCACTAACAATCATACCTACAGAAGAATTATAAATACATTCAAAGATAGCTAAAAGTCGGTACGCATGTAGCCCACGCGCCCCCTTTTCATATAGCCCCAATTTTCTTCATGAGTATGGGCTTGATTCCAGCTAAGTTTCAGCACTGTACCATGAATACTTTCAGAGATATGCAGTATAAAAATTCGGTTTGTATTGGAGGTGCCATGCCCCCTTTTCCAATAGCTCCCATTTTTCTTCATGAGTATGCGATTTATTTCATATATCTCCACACTTAGTTCCAATACTCTACCATGAACATTTCCAAAGATATGCAGTATGTAAAAATCGGTTTGTATGGGGGGCGCCACGCCCCCTTTTACAAAAGCTTCAATTTTTCTCCAAGAGTATGCCATTGATTTCGTATATTTCCATACCAAGTTCCAGGACTTGAACACTTCCACAGATATGTAGTATGAAAAATTCGGTTTGTATGGGAGGTGCCACGCCGCCATTTCCAATAGCTCCAATTTTTCTTCAGAATTACGCGATTGATTTCTTATATCTCCATACCAAGCTCCAGAACTCTACCATGAACACTTCCAGAGATATGCAGTATGAAGAATTCGGTTTGTATGGAAGGTTCCACGACCCCTTATCAAATTGGTCAAATTTTTCTCCAAGAGTATGGGGTTGGTTGCGTATATCTCCGTACCAAGTTCCAGAACTATAACATGAACACTTCCAGAGATATGCAGTATGAAACATTTGGTTTGTATGGGAGCTGCCATGCCCCCTTTTACAATAGTCCGAAATTTTCTTCAAAAGTATGCAACTGATTTCATATATAGCCATACTAAGTTCCAGTATTCTACCGTTAACATTTTCAGAGAATTATAATTACATTCAAAGATAGCTAAAAGTCGTCAAGTTTGTAGGCCTCACGCCCCCTTTTCAAATAGCCCCAATTTTCTTCATGAGTATTTAAGAGGCGCGAAATAAAGATGTGCTCGTTGCTAGAGACTACGAATTAAACTCTATAAACATTTACGCCAAAGATGTACGATGAATTAAGCAGTAGTGCCGAGATAGTTTATTTCTATAACAAAGGAATTACATTAACGATTTCCAACTTACCAAAATTTAGATCTTACCGCGGTTCCGTCGCTGTCGGCTTTTTGCAACGAGTGAATTCGTCAAATCGCTGAAGATGGAACCGTGGTTTACAATCTTGCCATGTTCACAAATAAACATACAGAGTTGCCGCATTTACAAATAAACAATTTTAAAGTTTGAAATAACAGCGTTGCATTTGCTAGGCGTTTCGCGACAAAAGTCTTTCCCCTAAATTCCATTTGGCAAATTTTTAAATTGTCACGGTTTTTGCCATTTTTTGAATATTTCTGTTGAAAATACATAGCATATTGAAATTCCAAAATTGTAGAGAATTTCATTTCTCACAACTTCTATACCAACATTTTTTTTGTATGACGCTTAGATCACGGCCGAGAACGTGCCAAACATAGCGATTAGCCAAATAAAATTAGATAAGAATAGATAAGAAATAAACTAAAGATTGAGAGTAATATAGGGCTGCCATAATTGCTGGGCCTCAAACGGGGACACTTAGCAAACAAAACTTAATTCATTCCAAAGGGATACTCATGCTCTCGTTTTTCAACCGGCTTCGCAAAAAGGAAATGTTATAAATTCGACGGAATATATATATGTTTTTTTTTATGTATGTTACCGCATAACTTTGGACCACGGTAACCGATTTCTATAATTTCTATATATATATATTTCTATAATTCTTTTTTTTTTAGGGAAATATGTTACCTCACAGGTGGTCCCATACTAATTTGGTTTAAACCGATCATTGCATCATGAAGAAATTAACGATAATCTTAAATTTTTATATCGGAATTGAAATCGGTTTTGTTTATTGCTTAAAAATTGCTTATTTTAAATCATATTTACATTTATAGTCTCGTGTCACGCCCCCTTTACATATATAATTTTTTTAACCTAAAACCATCCTTGGGACACATGCGGCTGGTGTCTGAAGTTTCAAAAAAATCGGCTCAGCCGTTATCGAGCTTTGCGAACACTAAAAACGGCTTTCAAAATATATATTAGTATAGATGTCATAAGAACATTTCTGCGTCTCAACGCCTAGGAATGGCTCGTTGATCCCAGGCCCTGCGGAATGATAGTGCGCACTTTTAACCGTTGCACCACAGCGGCCGCCGTATGCATGTATAGTAAGGCTGTTCTAGTTGGTATGGGTAAATTTAAAAATACGTTTTTTGCTGAGCGCCGACAGAATATTTTTTCGCTTTTAATTGAACGACTTATGTTAAAATTTTAATTCAAACGGTTAGCGTTTGATAGAAGCGAAAATTGTTTAAAGTCAAAACCATGTTTCTATTTAACTTTATTAAAAAACACAGCAGTTTTTTTTTAAATTTCCGATTTTATTGTAAACACAGCAGCAGCAGTTTTGTAGCGCATTCAATTTTAGTCCAATAAAGTGCAAGTTTCAAGTCGTTAAAAAGTACGTTAAAAATTAAATATTGTACCAAAGTACTTCTCGTTTCTCTGCCTTTGCTTCTACTTCCAGATCGAAGACATCATGGCATCACGGAAGGCATGCCCCCTGGCTCCAACGGCAGTAACCGATAACTGGCTGCAATTTCTGCTCTGCCACAAGTATTACGCGCTCGGGACGTATCCGGCCTTTCAGGCAATGAAGCTACCGCAGCGCTTAGCAGTAGCCCGGGGGCATGGGTTAACTGCCTGGCGCTCACCCACACCACCGGAGAACGCGACTCGCCAGGCAGCTGCAAAAATTGTGGGTTAGCGCACCATACGCTGCTGCATGTGGCAGACAACAAACATGCGCGCACTGGCCAAGTTAGGAAGCAGCCCAAGCAGCGCGCATCTTCCAGAAAGGCTCCAGTGAAGGCACGTAGGAACGTCAACCGGCGCGCACCGCGGAATAAATGTGGGCAGAAGAAGGCGAAGAACCCGCGCAGCCCGGCGCCGCAACCAACGCAAAGGAAGACCGCACGACGAACGATCGCGTGCACCCCCCATGGCCTGCAAACGGCCAATTACCAGGACCGCCCCCCAACCGCGTCCTTGGCAACACCACTCGCGCCCTGCAAGAGCTGCAGAAAGTGCTCAAGAACACATCCCTGCAGGGCGGGGACGATGTTTAAGCCACCGCTTAAACCTAATTCAGCGGCCGTGAGCGCATCCTTTGGCCGCAGTGGAGTCGAAGCGACTCCGAAAATTATTACCATCCTCGCGGCAAATTACCACCGATTCAGTTCAGCATTTAACCTCGGTGAACGCGCGTGCACCCTCTTCAAATTAGTCACTGGCAAATCCTTATACATAAAATTGACATTGTGCATTTTGAAAGCCAAAGGAATAAATTGAGCAAAATAAACCTTTGTAATACAACCAAGTCCAAGTCCTTTTATCGGAAAAAGTGTGTGTGTGCAAGGTGAGTGCGAAAGGCGACCATTGGAAATATTTATTTCTAAGAATTTTTTTGGTGGCGGTGTTGCGCATTTTCTTCCATATAACACATGATCAAAATTTATTTTTATGTGAAAAAAATCCACAACAACCCCCGGAAAAAAATCAAAAAAATCAACGGTAATTTTTAGCGACTTGAACTTTGCACTTATTAAACTAAAATTGAGTGGGCTACAAAACTGCAAATCCGAAAATTTTCAAAATAGTTTTATTTAACATATGGAAGTTTTGATGAAATTTTTTTTAAGTTTGATTAATTTTTCAAGTTTGTGCAAGCTTTGAAACTTTTATAAAAGTATGCGGTTTCTGTTGTAGAGTTAATTATATTTTAAGTGAAAATTATTAAAAATAAATAAATAAACATAAGTTGTCATTTTGAATTTCGGTGCTAATTAGTTGAACGCAGGTGTAGGTGTGCTTAAAGCCCAAAATACAATAACGCATTGGCAGTGGCAGCGGCAGTTTTTCGAAATCAGCTGTTTTTTTAGAAAGTGTGGTGTCCAATGGTGCGACTCACAGTACAGCAGTGGCAGCTAGCAGTACTGCTCAGTTTAGCCCAAATTCTAAATTCACTGCCACTGCCTTCATCGCAGCAAATTTCGCATGTTAAATTTGACATAAATGAAACGCAGCCAACTTCAGCTGATGTCACTAAAAGACGACAGCAAAAATGTAAACAAACAAAAGGGAATGCCAAAAAAAGCAGTCACTGATAACGCTGTATTGTGTTTGCTGCGTCAGTGACTGCCAATAGTTGCGTTCGCGTAGCTGTTAATTGTTCATGTTTAACTAAAAATTACAAGTTTTTGCGTTCGCGTCGCAAAAAACTGGCAAAGTAGGGGAAATTGAGAGAGCAAAGTGATATTTCATTTTGAGGGGAGCTGCTGGTTTCTGCTGGAAAAATTTTTGCCAACAGCATTTTGCCAACAGGAAAACAGCTGATCAAAAACAGCTGGTTGGCATTTACGCAAATCACAAAATTGAATTTGATGGTTTGGAAGTTAAAAATTACAAAATGCGACTAAACTTGTATGAAATAAGTAGTTATTTGTTTAATCAATAAACTGTGTCAGTATAACACTTTCTGATGACTTTTCGTACATTTTAAATTTTACATTTTTGAATGTAAACAAAATTTCTATCAGCTGTTCGTCTAACTTGCAAGTTTCTGCAAATTTTCTGTTCGCGTACAATTTTGGATATTTCCCTCTTGTGAGAGAACAGATGACATTTCGCCGGAATTTGGCAGTTGGTTGGTTTTTACTGGAGATTTTAAACGAACGCACCTAATATTAGTAGCAACAGCTGATTTTAAAAACTGCCACTGCGCTATTGTATTTTGGGCTTAAAACAACTTTTTTTTTAATAAAATGCAACACTAATATTCTAAAAGAAAAGTATAAGTTCAAGTATAAAAAGTATTACACATATTATCGATTTTATTGGACGTACTTTTCACCAAATTACTGGTACGAAGCTCCCTTCAAATAGGCAATTGTTGCAAGTTATGTTATACAATATCCGATTCGTGGATCGTGCCAAAAGAAAAGATTCCAGGAAGAGTGCAAAACTAGCAATAGATGCTAAAATAGGCTGAATTCCAAAACCTATCAATACAATTATACTGCGGTATTCAAACTGTTTTCATATGCGGAGTTACGACACATTGCAACCATATACATTGCATATTTTAAATATTCAATATAGCAATGAACAATTTCTCTGAATTTTCCATTTCTAAAACACCAATGGTAACCAAACAAACGAAGCATCAACTTTGTTTCTGATGCGCTGATTGCTCTAGCGATGCGTTTCCATAACTTTTCGGAAGCGTTATGGAACAGTATACATTGTCAGTATTTTGTAGTTCGACGTTATGGAACCTTATACTTTGTCCGTATGCAAAGCAATTGGCGTTTTGGAAGTCAGCCACATTTTGGCAATAAGCACGAATAACAATTCGCGACGACCAAAAATATGTAGATAATTTAATGAGGACAAAAGGGAGGTCCAGGTTGCATGGCAGGTGTTGATATGGCTTTATACGGACAGGAAAAAAGAGCCAAGAGCGAAAAGAGAAAGAAGAAATGCGTAAAAGAAAAAAGTAAGCGCGCCTGGGCCACACTGGAGAAGTGAAACTTACGTTATATTTCTAGTTGTTCACATAACCAATGCAAATATATATACTACATGTGCTTTTGCTTAACGTTTTATTTTTTTATATCTAGCTCCCTACCTCTACCACGTTCGTTCTAATTACATTAATGTTCAATGTTACAACGGAGAATTTTTTTCTTTTACCCACTAAAACCAACCAAAACCAACAAAATTTTTTCTTGAGTTTTCATTTTGTTCAATGTCAAGTTTTTAAAAATGTAGATAATAGTCATGTGAAAAAATAACAAGGTGTTGTCAGTAGCGACGTGTTTGTTGTGATTTTGACAAGATCGGCATGCTTATTTTCAGTGCTGCCGATCTTAATTTTTATACTACTATTCGTTGGGAAATACTATCTAAAAAACCCCATTTTAGTAATTCGTTTTATCGCGATTTTTAAAGAACTTGGTGTTTTCAGAACAATATTAATATTTAAAATTGGAAAAAGACGTACACAAAAATCGTATCGAAAGGCGATTTTTTATATTAAATAACTTTAGCTACATTGTCATAATATTGAGCCAAATGAACTACTGATACACTAGAATAGAGTGGCTGCATGGTTAAATTAGGAATTCGCTTATATTATCGATATATATGTGTTTTAATCAATTTAGAAAATCATTTACAGTCTTATAGAAAATTGCCTTATTTTACGGCTTTTACTTGTTTAAAGTTACAATATATCGCACGTTTACTAGTATAGTGGTGTAACTAAAAATTTACGTTTTTGGATATTGTATTATGCAATTAATAAGCTTGATAAGTGGAATATGTTCAGTCCAACAGATAACCATACTTCCCAAATATGGCGATGATATGTGCCTTTCCATCCGTATTTTTGTATACCAATTGTATGAAATGATAAAACTTTATATTCAGGCTTATAAGCCTGTAATTATACATTTTTCTACATTTAATTTGAAATAGTATGCACCAATGGATTAAAAGTAGTAAATAACTAGTACCCTTTCTAGTACTTTAAAAAAGTGACCGGAATAGACCTGCTGAAAAAGTAAGGTTAAGTTACTGACAACACCTTGTTATTATTACACCATGGATAATAGTCATGATCAGGGCATATTTAATAAGATAGAAGTGACAACTAGCTCGAACTCTCTTGCAGCTACCCTGCAGGGAAAGCTACCAGTTGTGAACCAGAATGCTACCAGTTTGCGTTAGCGACTGGTATTTTTAACATGGCGGTGTCATAGGAGATGTCAATTGTCCGCTCCTGCATCAGCACGCTACCAGTAGAAATACTAGTAGCATCATACCAGTTGACGGGATAAACTGCCTATTCATCCCCCGTGAAAAGCATAAGTATGTCATTTTGCTCGCGGCGCTGCAACAGTGGCAATGGTCGACAGAGTAAAGCTTTGGCACGCCAAATCAAGACATCCGAGTTCGAATCTCAGTGAGCGAATCTTGTTTTTTTTATTTTTGTTTTTTTTTTATTTGTTTATTTTTTTATTTATATCTCTTGTGTAATTTTTAAATTTATCGTTTTAAAAAAAACAAAAAATTTTTTTTTTCATTTTTTATGGTATTTGAAGTATTCGGTTTTTTCCAAATCAAAGTAAATTTATGTACAATTTTTATTTTATATTTAAATTGAAATAATTATTTAAATTAATTTACTTACTTTACTTTAACAACCTCCACGCTCCCTCGAACCTGAGATCTCAGAACCAGAATCGGTAGTCTTCACTCGACGCCACAGCCGACATTTGTGATGAAAGACAGATGTCGCTGATCGCATAAGTTGTTCGAAATCGCCGAAATGGCAGGCCGTCGCTTTAGCACATACTGGTTAATGAACTAGTAGTTATACTGGCTGATTTTGCATTTCACTGGGGAGAACTGGTATAATTATAGTCCATGACGAACTGGTATGACTCTCCCATTTAATTCCAGTTTTCGGACTAGAATTTCTACCAACTAGTTTACTGTTTTCTGCGCGGAACTGGTATAATTATGGTTCATAAGGAACTGGTATGACTTTTATCCTTAAATAATAGTTCATGAACTGGAATTTGAGCATACTGGTTTAGCTTTTCACTGCAGGGTAGTTATAATGTCAAAAAACTGTAAACAAACAAATTAACCCTATGAGGTGCGAGCGCTATGTTTGCTACAAATTAGCATCAATTGAAACTCATCATGGTGAAATTGTACCAGGGGTAGTAATAAGAGCGAGATGAAAGATTTGACCCTATCTTATTTGAAAATTTACCGAGAAAGCCTTTTTATTACTTCAGCTGCTTATAATTTCACAATGGAAATGCATCAGCATCAATACGAACATACATATGAATGTACGTATACTAATTTTAAGGATTACTTCAATATTACCTTCAAAAATTTTTAACTGCATTCGCATCTTATATGCACATATACATATGGACAAAAAAGAATACCTCATACCACGTCATTAAATGAAATAAATATTTTGTGAAACTGTTTTAAAAATTTTTTTTTTCTATTCGCCCAATGTTTTTGCGTGTTTAGTTTCTTATTTAAATATCATATTTTTTTTTATTCACGGCTAAAGGATTCCAATTCGATTTACAATAAATTACAGCTAGTATCAACCTAAAAGGCGTTATACAGCCTTTTCAAGTTCGCAAAAGTTCGTACAGTGAAATTATCGTATTTCGAATCAAATGTGACTGCTTTACAAGGAATTCAATTTATCCTTTTAATATCTATTATTTGAACAGAGCGCTTCTCTAATCGCTGTTGTTCGGCCGGTGGTTCGCATTGAAAAGGCAGAGTCGCCTTCCACGATTGTAGAGCAAGCTTAATTGGATTTGTTTTTGTGTGTATGTTCGAATTCATGCATAAACGGTATTGTGAACGCGCTCTTTCGATTTTGACAATTCACAATTCATGTTCTGTGGTTTTATGGCAAAATTAACAGAACATAGCTCTACCCCACAGCGTTCATCCCGGTTCGAATGCAGATGAGTGACGGGCATGAACATGATCTCGAGCGTTTCCGGAGAGGACAAAGAGGGGAAGCAAATCACCCCAATCTTGTCATTCAGCTGTACGTTCAAAGCGATATTAGATATTGAACGACTATCGTGTTTCCGAGTTATACTAGTAGAGCTGTTTTGATTCCGCGTTTACATGCGCGCGATATGTTCTCACTAAAGTGTTTTCTTAACCAAATTGTTAAAAAAAAACTTTTATTCAGAGGGACTTCGAGGTTGTTTTGAATCGAAATTTGTAGCCAAATGAATTCCATTACCAGTTTCGAGAAGGTCGTAACTCGGGTTTTAAGGACAGCTTCGAATATTTTGGTCCGATTTTCATCGAGTTTTGATAAGGTCAGAATGGTAGATACCAATTCGTTTATTTTTCGAGTCACCGAGTTCATACATATCCGCACCAACCTGGCGACTGATATATGCGCGTTTTTTGTCGGGAGTCAATTTGGCAGCGTAATGTACTTTCGCTGAAGATAATTTATTATTGGGAATATAAACCTCGTCACCAATTTTAAAGTAACGCTTTCGAGACCGAGTTAAAGTACGTTCTTGGGATTTTTGATAAGTTTCGAACTGTTTGTCTCTGACTTCGTCATGTAACAATTTCTTTGTTTCCGGATCTTGCGTTAAAAATGGATTGACATCTAAAAGAAGTTTGTGTTCACGGCCGTCTCCGACGAATTCTCTCCCGAAGTGAAGATAATAGGGAGAATACTCAGTCGTCGTGTGAGGAGTAGTGTTATTGTCCAGCAAAATTCGGAAAAGAAAGCTTTCCCAATTCGAGTGTTCAGGGACATTAACAAGACGGGCTCCGGTTTTGATACTTTTGTTGGTAGCCTCCACTTGGTTTGCATTTGGGTGGTACAAGGGAGTGAACATATGACGGATTTGGTAATCACGACATAATGACCTGAAAGCATTACTTTCAAATTGCTTTCCGTTATCGTAAATTAATAGTTCGGGGACACCGTTGAAACCTCATTTCGGAGAAATTCGGCTGCAGCCATGGAATTTGCATTTATCATGGGCTTGGCCCAGAGATATCGAGAATAACAATCGATTACGACGAAGACCCATTGACTACGATTCTTCGAGAGGGGAAGTTTACCAATGAAATCGATAGAAAGTTGACGACCCGGTCTAATGGGCTCTCGATATTCACCATGCGGTGTTCTAGTATTTTCGTTATTGGTTTTAATCAAGGGGCAAATTTCACATTTTCGAATGTGTTGATACACCGATTCGTGCATATGTGGCCAGTAATACGATTGGGCCATTCGGTGATACGTTTTCCAAACTCCAGTGTGCGAACAATTATCATGATTTTCTTCGAGCACTTTTTGGCGGTCTTCCAGTGGCACGCATAACGTCCATAATTTTTCGGCGCTGTAGTTCGAAAATTTCAACCGATGATAAAGGAGGCCGTTTTCGACTTTATAACGATCCAGGGGTTTTTTGGAAGCTAAATCCAACATTTTCGAGTACCAGGAGTCATGTGTTTCATTTGGATTAATATCAATCAGAGCTACTGCTCGTGAAAGAGCATCAGGTAACTCCATGTGCTTGCCGGGTTTATGGATGATATCCATTTGAAATCGTTGGAGACGAATGGCCCAGCGGCTAAGGCGGCCCGTGGGATCTTTCATCGTCCACAACCATCTTAAAGCAGAGTGGTCGGTAACGACAGTAAAGCGAACACCTTCTATATAAGGACGAAATTTTTCGACCGAAAGTAAGACAGCATAACATTCACGCTCCGTGGCGGAATAATTCTGCTCGGCAGAAGTGAATTTTTTTGAGAAATATTGAATTACACGTTCCTGACCATCGATTTCTTGAACTAAGACGGCCCCAGCAGCTGTCAGAGAGGCATCACAATAGATTTTGAAAGGCTTTTCATAATCACACATTGCCAGAACGGGTGTTTGGGTGAGACATTCTTTAAGTTTGAGAAACGCCTTTTCTGCAGCAATGTTCCAAACAATAGGACCCTTTTTATTGCCCTTATACAAATCGTTTAGCGGAGCAGCAATGTCGGAAAATTCTGGGATGAATTTACGGTACCATCCAGCAGCACCCACAAAATGTCGGGTTTCTTTGGCCGTGGTGGGCCTTGGATAGTCGACAATTGCCTTAATGCGATCAGGATTGGCCGAAAGACCGTTCTCTGACAAAACATATCCCAAGAATTCGAGACGTTTGCAACAAAAGTGTGATTTCGAGGGTGAAATGGTCAACCCAGCATCCGCTAGTCGTTTGGCAATGATTGCCAAAATCCTGACGTGTTCTTCGAACGTAGCTGTACAAATGATGAAATCGTCAACATATGCAAATGCATACGGATTCAAATCACGGAAAATGCGATCAATTAAAACAGCCAATGTAGCTGGGGAATTCCGTAGACCCATAGTCATACGCTTAAAGCAATATAACCGATTTCCAAAGGCGAAGGCCGTTTTCCCACGACTATTTTTAGCCAAGGGCACTTGGAAAAATGCTTGGGACAGATCGATACTTGACAAGTATTTAGCCGTTTTAATTCGGGATAAAATCTGATTTACATCGGTAATAGGATAGGCATTTGGAACGGTTACTTTATTTAATTCACGTGCATCGAGACATATGCGGCTACCGCCATCTTTTTTCTTAACCACCAGAATAGGAGATCGCCAGGGGCTGTATTCGATGGTCATTATGATGTCTTTTTCGAGCATGCGATTCAATTCTTCTTGTACCTTTTCAGCGACATAAGGGGAAACAGGGTATTGACGTTTCATGATGGGCTTAGCGTCACCCGTATCAATTTCGTGTTCAATTTTATTGGTTTGATTTAAAGCGCCCGTTTTCGCCGTGTGATGAAATAGGCTAAGGACAGAGTCCAGAATTTCCCGTTGGGCACCCGTTAACGTATGAGGCAAACTCACACAAGCCGTTTTGGGAGTATCTACATCCCACTGATCTTCTGGCAACGAATACGTTTCGAAGTTATCTTCGGAAACAGTTTCGACTGCCGAACACTGAACATGGAGAGCAGGGGGGGAATATTCATATGACAACCACTCAATGCATTGGGTGGCAGAAATCATACATGAAGCAACATTGTTTTCATTTGCACCTCCTATTTCTAAATCATTCGAGTTATGATGCGATTTCACGTAAGCGTCGAGTTTCTCTTTATTTTGAAGCTGTTCAATAAAAAAGGCTTTTAGGAATGTTTTTCCCATAATTGGATATGCCATTGGCAAGGGAAGAATTAATGTTTGAACAGTTCGGGTTAATTTATCAACTGTATAGGGAACATTAATAAAACCGATAGGTCGGTGATAGTTTTTACCGTCAGCCATCCATATGGTGGTGGTACTTGGAAATAATTTAAAGATTCGATCCCACCTATTATCACGATAAAATGCTTCACTCACTACGGTTACTTCTGACCCACTGTCAGTAAGTGCAGAGAATATTTTACCATGAACAGATACGTTCATGTAATCTCGCGGATCGCAACCGATTGAAAAAAATATTCGCGACGACGAGAGAATGGCAATTTGACCTGCATCCGACTTTGATTTATCCGAACTTTTTAACTGTAATTCCACCTCGGAAGGCGCTGGGTAACTGATTGGATCCTTGGCTACAGGAACTAACACAACCGGTT